>NW_020954585.1:7150067-7219481 GCF_900497805.2 Vombatus ursinus
ACACACACACACACACACACACACACACACACACACACACACACACACAGAGTTAGGTACGGAAATCCAACAGGGAAACTGGAGAGAGAAGGAATAAGGGAAAGGGGGAGGAAAAATGAGAAAAGGAGAATAAGGGGGAGAGTGTCACTGGACAGACTAATCAGGAACAAAACTAACTCTTTAAAGAGGAGAGGGGGGGAAAGCGGGAGAGGTAGAGAACGAACAAGTTTAAGAGAACAAAAGATGATCTGTTTCATTACCACTGGCTGCTCATGCAAAGACACCTTGTTTCACCTGGCTGCACAAGAAATGTCCAAGTGATATCTTTTATCCTGACGTGAAAGGTGAATAAAATAGTCTAAGAGACAAGGTCTCTAATTTTGAGACCATTGCAATATGGTCTGTTTTTAGTTATTCCTCAAATATCACACTACCAAAATCTTTTTATATACCACACTCAGTTAAATCAGTCCTGAGGGGAAGATTTATCTCTAAACATTTTTATCAACAAAAGGCAGAAAGAACAGATCAATGAATTGGGCATGCAACTAAAGAAATCTAGAAAGAAACAACAAATCAACGAATTCCAGATAATCATCAAAATGGAAATTCTCAAAACCAATGAAGAAATTAACAAAAAACTGAAAGCCAAAACACACTGAATTAAACCATTTACCAAGACAAGGTCAAAATGGATACATTACCTTGATATAAAGGGAGACAGCACAAGAAAATAAGAAGAACATGGAACATATTACCTATCAGACTTATGAATAGAACAATTTATGAATAAACAAAGAGGCAGAAAGCATTGTGCTGTGTAAAACAGATAATTTCAATTACATTAAATTAAAAAGGTTTTGTTTGTACAAATAAAACCAATGTAGCCAAGATTAGAAGGAAAGCAGAAAAATGGGGAGGGGTGGAGAATTTTATAGATGGTCTCTCAAATAAAGGTCTCATTTCTCAAATATAGAGAACTTTTTTCAAATTTAGAAGAAAGTCATTCCCCAACTGATACGCTGTCAAAGTTTATTAACAGGCAGTTTTTTGATGATACAAAACTACATATAATTACATGAAAAAAAAATGCTCTAAATTAATATTGACTAGAGAAATGCAAATTAAAACAACTTTAAGATATCATCTTCTACCTATCCAGTTGGCTAAAATGATAGAAGCCTTTCATTTGGGGAATGGCTTAAACAAGCTGTGGCATATGATTATGATATAGTACTATCTGCTATAAGAAATGATAAGCTGATTGAGCTTAAGAAAGATATGGAAAGACTTGCATGAAATAATGAAACAATGAAAAGCAAAATGAGCAGTACCAAGAGAATGTTACACAAAGTAACAGAAATTCTGTCCTAAGAACAACTCTGAATGACTAATTTATCTTGAGTATCATAAATACTTAAACCAACTACAAAGGACATATAAAGGAAGATGCTATCCATCTCCAGAGAAAGAACTGATAAACAGAAGTATGGTTTTACATACATACATACACATACAGGCATACATATGAATATGCATATATTTGCATTTAACTGAAGCCTTCTCTAGGGCATGGTGGGGAGGGAGGGAGAAAAAATAAAAAGTGCACAACAGAGAACAAAAGAAAACTTAGAAGGAAGCACAGAAAAGCTGGGTAGCTTTGAAAACGAAGAGTATTTATTACATAGTTGTTTTTTTTTTAATAAACAGTCTGAAATGGAAATTCATGGTTTTATATTGAAGCCTCTCTTTATGTTGGGCTGTGTATATGGAAATGTTCTTTTTTTGGTCTTTTTGTATTTAAGTTTAAAAGAATAAAAATTTTTTAAAAAAAAGCAAAAAAATACATTGAATTGAATTAAATTGATAAAGCTAGGAATTTTTTTTGAAGAATAAAACAGATATGTCATTAGTCTGCTTGGAAAAAAAGAAAATCCCATTTCTAATATTAAAATGGAAAAAGGACAACATGATAAATGAATGTAGGAAATTATTTTTCCCAAGTATATGCCAATAAAACTTATGAGTGTAATAAATATTTGCAAAAACATAAAAAACCCATATTAAATGAAGTTCACCCAATCTCAGATGATTCCTAGATTAACCTACCCAAACCCAGTCATTCTCTACCAGCCTCCAGTTTTAAATCACCACCTGTCTATTGGAGGTTTCCAACTGGATATCACATACATCTCAAATCAATGTGTCCAAAACAAAACTCATTAACTTTCTTCCCAAATACACTTCTCTTCCTAATATCCCCATTTCTTTTTTTCCCCACCTTTGGTGAGGAAATTGGGGGGTTAAGTGACTTGCCTAGGGTCACACTGCTAGTAAGTATCATGTATCTGAAGCCTGATTTGAATTCAGGTCCTGTGATTCCAGGGCTGATGCTCTATCCACTGCACAACCTAGTTGACTCCCTAATGTCCCTATTTCTGTTAAGGGCTCCACTGTCCTTCCAGATACTCGGGTTCATAACCTCAGAATCATCCATTAATCTTCCAATCAGTTGCCAAGTTTTGTCCATTCTACCTCTACAACACCTCTCCCATCCAGCTCCTTTTCTCTATTCACATGGCAATCATTATAGTTCAAGCTTTCATCACCACTTGCTTGGACTACTGCAAACGCTTCCTAATTGGTCTCACAGCTTCCACTTTCTTTCTACTCTAATCCTCCACACAATGCCATATAGACGTTCCTAAAGCACAGGTCTAACAATGTCACTCCCCTACTCAAGAAACTTTGGTGGCTTCCACTTGTTTTTCAGATAAAAAAGAAACTCCTTTGATAGGCTGGCATTTCCTGTCCTTCACAATCTGTCACTTTTCCAAGGTATTGCACATTACTCAAGCATTCTATGTTCCCGCCAAACTGGCATACTTTCTGTTTCCATAGATAACACTCCATCTCTTGCTTCCCTTCCCCTGCTCAAGCTGTGCCCCACACTTTGGATGTACTACTCTCTCTTTACCTCAGCCCCTTAGAATCTAATTTCTTTCAAACCTCGCATCAAATGCAACCTCATACAGGAAGCCAACCCATTATTCTCCCTTGCCCAGTTGTTAGTGTGCTCCCCCTTAAATTAGTAGTACAATGGGCTCAGTAAAGTCATCATTAGAAAGATATAGCTACCACATAATCACAGTGGCATTTGAAGAGAAACCAAGGAAATGGAACAAAATTAAATCCCATTTCAACCAAAAGGGGAAAAAAAACTAGATTACAAGTTGCTTGTCAACTCTGAATTTATACCTACAGTTAGAAGTTATCAGTAATCAAAGTAGAATGTGAAAAGACAAACACAAAAAAGTCTAGGAAATTAAATACTGTATCTTAAGGGGAAAACTATCTAAATTCTACACCTTAAAATTAAAATTCAGCCCATATTTCAAAAGCAGAATCACAGAATGCAGTTGGAAATGACCTCAGAATCCAACTAGCCTAATCTACAACTAAATTAAAATCACTTCTAAAACATTCCCTATAGGTTGTTATTCAGCCTACAAGTGAAAATTTCATTTAAGTTGAACCCAGAGTAAGAAAGCCTGACTTTGAATCCTATATAGGATGCTCTCTAGAAGTATGATCATGGGCAAGTCATTTAACCTCTCAGCCACAGTTTCCTAATCTGTAAAATGGGAATAATAAATTACCAACACCTTTGAGTTGTTGTGAGAAAAGGATTTTCTATATCTTTTAAAATACTACATAAATATGAGTTTTTAAGGTTTACAAAGCACTATGCATACATTAACTCATCTGACCTTCACAACAACCTTGTGAAACAGTTACTGTTTTTATTCCCATTTCACCAATGAGGAAACTGAAACTCAGAGGGGTAAAGTGACTTGTTTAGGGTCACACAGCTAATAAGTGTTTCTGAATGAAGAACTCTCTAGCTTTTAAATCCAGCACTCTCTGCTCCATACCATTCTGATTATCAAGAATTATAAGGAGATTTAACTAACTTTACTCTTCACATGTTAATGAGAATAAACACTAAATTAATAATAATAAAATTGAAATATTATAAAAATAATAATAATTTTAAATTGTTGTTTCGTACGGCAGCAAACAAGCTGCCTTACATTCAAAGTGAAACAAGCAAAAACATTTACACATTTGGAGAAGTCATTAATATGACACAGCCCACTTAAGTCATCCCCCTGGATCACTAAATTCAAACAGCATCTTGGGAACACCAAAATGTGGTGATACAAAGAAGATAATTCAGTTCCAGGAAATTATATAAGAGAAAATAAAAGAAACAAATTAAGTTTCAAAAATTTTTTTTAAATTAGAAGGTACACTAGAGATTATCTAGTACAACCCCCAAATTTACATGACATCCTTCCTTAGAAGAAAGCAAAAAGCCTTACATACAGTAGGCATATAATATATGTTAAACTGAAGACTTCGAAACACTTCACATACAAATATGTTTTATAGCATCTCTTATCTCACCCCTATGATGGTCAAGGAGTAGATAAATAACTATATTTTTTAGATAGAAAAACTGAATTATAAGAATCAATAATGGGGGGCAGCTAGGTGATGCAATGGATGGAGCTTCAGTCTTGGAGTCAGGAGGACCTAAGTTCAAATCTGGCCTCAGACACTTGATACTTACTAGCTGCATGACTCTGGGCAAGTCACTTAACACTGACTGCTTCACCAAAAAGAAAAAAAAAATCAATAATAAAATTAAGACCAAAGCTTCAGTCTACTGTTGCTATGGTGTTTCTCTGGATTTTAGATATTTAACTTTAGATATTTAATAATTAGATATTTAATAAATTTTTTAAAAATCTGACTTATGACCATGTATTATACTCTGAATTCCAGCATTTCAAGAGTTAAAAGGGACCACAGATCAATTAGTTCAGGGTTGGGGAACCTTCAACCTCAAGGCCACATGTGACTCTCTAGGTCCTCAAGTGTGACCCTTTGACTGAATCCAAATTTCACAGAACAAATCCTTTTATTAAGGGGATTTGTTCTGTGAAGTTGGGATTCAAAGGGCCGCATTTGGACCTAGAGGGCCACATTAGGCCTCAAGGTCACAGGATCCCCACCCCAAAACTAGCCTAATCTCCCTTCCAATACAAGAATTACCTCTACAACAAGTCTCCCAGTTTTGACTTGAATATTTCCTAAAACAGACAGCTATTAATTTATGAAGCTACTCATTCCATTGCTGGAGAGCTCTATCAGAAAATTCTTTTTTGCACTGAACTCTAATCTGCTACCCTATGATTTATACTCACTCATCTTAAAATTTTGTTTTCTGGTATTACAGTCACCCAATATACTAGCTATCCTTCCTACCATTGTGTCATTACGTATTCGACAAATATGTTTTCTAGTAAATAGAGGTATGATTTTTTTTTTTAATCCTAGCCACGGTGAGCTGAGAGCTTCTCTGGGCTGAGTTAGGGCTGCCTTGCCTAGTTCCCATTATTAAATGGATGTCCACTGAATCCCTTGGATTGAGAATTTTTATGGACTAATAAACAGCCACTTTCTACCTGAATTTGTAGTCTTGTTATCTAAAAGTGAGATTTATTTCATTGGGGCTCTATACTATTGAAGTTGGAAAGACAGGGTTTTTTTTTCCAAATCCTCTTGTCTTGGCCTCAGAGACTTGATCCTGTCTCATAGGTTTGGAGGCCAAAATATTAGTTTGTATCAGTTGCAGTGAGTAGTACCTGCAACTACTGCCCATCTCTAGGTCTGTTTTCTCATGATCCTGATCCATGAGAAATGACTGAAACTCTCATCAGCGCAGCTTTCACCTGTCCCAGAAATACTCCCCCCTTCACAGAAAAAGAGGTTCATATGGAGCAAATATTTCTTGAGTATCTCTTTCACAACCTACCATTTAAAAGTGTACAGATTGTACTACTTGTGCATGATTCCCCCCCCAACTTGTAACCATCTTGTATAAGAACATCTTCAGAATGAAAATTTTTTTTTAAAAGGAAAATGTTATCAAATCCGTTACAAATTCTGAAACCTGACTGGCTACTTTTTTCAACATATCATTAAGTAATATTAAAATCAGGTCTTTTAAAAAACTAAGAGAAAAAAAACGTAAAAGGAAGGAGATTCAGTAGTACCAGATCTTAAACTATATTATAAGATGAGAGCATTGCTGAAGCGTAAAATGGATAATTTAAATTACTTTAAATTAAAATTTTCTTGTATAATTAAAATCAATGTAGCCAAGATGTAGCCAAGGAAAGCAGAAAATCAGGAAAAAAAACTTTCATTGTTTACAGAAGTGTAAAGATTTGTATATTGACATCAGCTGTCTCTCAGATAACAATATGATTGTGATAGAATACTGCAGTGATATAAGAAATGATAAGCAGGTTGATTAAGAAAAATATGTAAAGACTTGGACATATGAAGGAAGATGCTATCCACTTTCAGAGAAAGAACTAATAGAAATAAGCACAGTATAAGTGTGTATATGTATGTATATATGTGTATGTTTATAATTATGTATGGATATATATATTTATTTGCTTTTTGGTGAGGCAATCGGGGTTAAGTGACTTGCCCAGGGTCACATAGTTAGTGAGTGTAAAGTATCTGTGGTCATATTTGAACTCAGGTCCTCCTGACTTCAAGGCATGAGCTCTATCCATTGCGCCACCTAGCTGCCACCTATATATTTACATTTAATTGTAGCTTGGGGGGAGGGAGAAAAATAAAATAAAGTAAAAAGGACATAGCAGAGAACAACAACAACAACAAAAGAAAACCACTTAGAAGGAAGCATAGAAAAGATGGGTTGCTTTAAAAAACAATGTGTAGGATTTATTACATAGGTTTTCATGAAATAGAAATTTATTGTTTTATATTGAATACTCTCTTATATTCTGCTATGTAAATGGAAATGTTCTTTTTTTCTTTTCTCATTTTGGATTTAAGTTTAAAAATGAATAAAATATAAAAATAAAACAAAAACAAAATCAGGTCTTTATTTTCAAAGGTGGAATATACATTAGTATGAAAGAAAAAATCCAAGTCCAACATAAAATCCAAAGTAGAAATGTTAAGCAGTAGACAGCTGATGTCAACATACAAATCTTTACACTTCTGTATCACCCACAGTCCTTATCAGAGGGCTGAGAGCATAGTAGCACATCACTAAATACATGATTATTCATAATGCAAAACATACAAATAAAGAGTTTTTTCACCTTTGCAAAAAAAAGTTTTGATTTTTTTAAAATTTCATGGAATATAAGAAACATGTTTAAAAATTGAGGCAAGAAATTAAACATTGAGTTTCAATATTTACCTTTCATGCTGACATACACAACTGCTGATACAACACAAATTATAACAGCCAGAAGAATAATGAGTACAATCAGATAGCTGTTCAACAAAGCTCCCCCAACACAATTAAGTTTTCCTTTTTGTTTAAGATACAAAACAAGAATTCCAATCCACCTGTAAGAAAACAACAGAAAATGCAGAAAAAATGCATTAGTACAATTCATTTTATTTTGGAAAATGAAGCCATAGAGTTGCTCTGTATTAAAAAGTACATAAACGAAGCAAATGAGGAGTTTATCAACACCATATTTGTCAGAATTTATTCAAAATAAACCAAGGGTAACTTAAGAGTTTTTATTAATAACAAATTGGTGAGAAACATTCTTATTTTCCCTTTTAAAACTAGCTTTACTTTGTCAATTCTTATGTAATTATCCTTATGCAATAAAATAATTGACTGTAAAAGAGCCCCTAACAAAACTAACTTTACATAGTTAAGTACTAACATTTAAACAATGCTTTAAGGTTTGTAAGACATTTTACATTATCTCTGCACTAAAACTATCTTTTTATTTTGATGAATTTTTTTTGTCATTTTCATTTCAAATACTAATCCCTAAAATTCTACTAACCAACAAGTAACAATGATCAAGGAATTTAGTGCTGTAACACTATCTATATATATTATCTTACCTGATCCTCACAACAGACAGCCCTGTAAGACATGTATTTCAAAATCTCATTTACTACATTTTACAGATTAAAAAAAACCAAGGCTCTGAAAGTAATTTGTCCAAAGTCACATGGCTAAAGAGGCAAACCATCATGATGTGATTAAAGGCTGACAATTTAGGTTCAAAGATCAATTCTGTTATTTATTTCTTACGTGATCTTGGGCAAAGGCACTTTACCTCTACGGGCCTTAGTTTCTTCATCTATAAAGTGAAGAGACTGGACCAGATGCTTTTTAATGTTCCTTCTAGCTCTAACTTTCTAAGAGTCTGACTTGGACTCAAAGCCAGGTCTTCTGACTCCAAGGTCAGAGTATCTTTTAGCAAAAGGTAGCAAGGTTGGTAATAAAAAGAGAAAATTAATCTTTGAATAACCAAGAATCCAGAAATTTTTAAAAAATGCAACAGTTATAGTTTTTCTTGGTATTATACTTTAGTATAATGAGAGTTTTATTTTCCTGTATTTCCATTATCCAGGTACATAGAACAAATTTCATGGACCAAATGGCTTTTCCATAGCTGTTCAAACATTTGTCCCTCATTGTCAGAAACCAAAGTAACGATAATTTATTCAATGCTTTCAAAGGCAAAAAAAGCATTCTAAATCTTTTTTGAGTCTTATTGGGTTTTAAGTAAAATATATTACTAGGGTGAAAAATAATGCCACGGTAACTTGGTAGCTTAAGTATGGCATGAACACATTTCAGCATTCATTTTGTCAGTACTTAAGTTTTTATTTACCATCTATCTAGAAACTACAGAATTTAAGTTGCAAACTAATTAGTTAACATAAGTGGAGGCTATTTGGATAGAATAATCTTTTTTTATTTTTATTAATTTACTTTGATTTATCAATAATCACTTCCATATGCTTTTGAGTTTAAAATTTTTCTCCCCTTTCCTCCCCACCACCCTCCTCAAGATGGTGCACAATCTGATATAGGCTATACATTTACATTCCTATTAAACATACTTTAATATTAGTGATGTTGTAAGTAAAAACTAAAACCAATAGGAGGAACTATCAGAAAGAGGAAACAAAACTCAACAGAAGAAAAAAAAAAATTGCAATTCAATTTCCGTAGTTCTTTCTTTGGATGTGGATAGCATTTTCCATCACGAGGCCTCTGGAGATGTCTTAGATCCTTGTATTGCTGCAAAGGGTTAAGTTTATCAATATTAGTCATCGCACACCGTGGCTGTTATTGTGTACAACGTTCTCTTGGTTCTGCTCACTTCACTCAGCATCAGATCATACAAGTCCTTCCAGGTTTTTCTGAAGTCAGCCTGTTCATCATTTCTTATAGCACAATAGTATTCCATTACATTCACATACTACAACTTGCTCAGCCATTCCCCAATTGATGAGCATCCTCTCAATTTCCAATTCTTTGCCATGACAAAAAGAGCTGCTATGGATAATTTTGTTACAGCCCTAGAAGTGCTATTGTTGGGTCAAAGGGTATGCACATTTTTATAGTCCTTTGGTCATAATTTGGATAGAATAATCTTAAAAAAAATGCAAAAAAAAAGTTCCAACCTTATAGCAGAATTGGAGTGGAAGTAACTGTGTAACTGTGAATATAAGTCATCTGGATACATTTTAAATAAAAGTTACAAAAAAATTCCAGTTTTACATCTAAAGCATTCTTTCCCTTAGCACCAAAAATTCAGACACCTGAATTTAAGCATCAGAAATTTAAAAATTATCAGATGTAGAGATTGCACAGCAGCAGGAATACTGGTTTTGCTGAACTCTGAAACTAATATGGTAAAGCACTGGAAAGAACACTGGAATGGGGGTGGCTTGTAGTGGTAGTTCTGCTAATAACTAGCTGAACCACCTTGGATAGATCACTACCATTCTCTAAACCTCAATTTTCTCATCCATAAAAGGGGGATTTGCCTGTAAAGTCCCTTCTAACTCCAGAATTCTGATTTTTTTTTGCAGTAGTCTCTAGCTGAGGAAAGACTGTAATTTCCAAAGCAGTGTAAAAAAGGTCTCACCAGGGGTAGCAAGGTGGCGCAGTGGATAGAGCACTGGCCCTTAAGTCATGAGGACCTGAGTTCAAATTTGACCTCAGACCAAACACTTCACACTTACTAGCTGAATGACCCTGGGACCCAACTGCCTTAAAAAAAAAAAGGTCTCACCTCCAGAACTAGAGCGTTTTCTTACTCTGCTCCCTAGTGTCTTCAATATACTGGATTATTACTGAGCAGCAACCAACTTATCTACCCCAACTCTAAAATAAGCCACTACCCTGGGGAACAGAGAAAGCAGCACTAGGGAATAAAATGCTGGATCTGGACTAAGGCTGACCTAGGTTCCACCTCTACCATTTACTAGCTTTGCATTAAGTGACATGGTACAGTAGGTAGGAATGGTGCAGGAAGCAGAGGCAAGATGGAGAGTAAAGTGCCTGAGCTCTCCCCAAACCCCTCCAAATACCTTTAAATAATGACTCTAAACAAATTCTAGAGCAGAAGAACCCACAAAAAGATAGAGTGAAACAATTTTCCAGCCCAAGACAACGTAGAAGGTCGGCAAGAAAGGTCTTTTGCACCAGGGTGAGAATGGAGCACAGTCCAGTGAAGGCCAAGACGATGCAGACTGGGCCCTGGCAAACCAGGAACAGGCATCAGGCCTCAGACACATGATACTCACTAGCTGTGTGATCCTAGGCAAGTCACTTTAACCCCCCAAAAAGAGAGATTTATTGGGGGGGAGGTCCCTTTGCTGGACCAGGGCAGGACTCTGTTGCATTGCCTAGACTCAGGTCCTGGTCGCAATCCTGGGTGGTAGTCCTAGTGTGAGGGGTGCTAGCATAGCAGAGCTTACAGTCACAATAGAGCAGGAACCCTGGTCACAGTTCCAGAATTGAAAAGAGCACTTGTGGTCGCTCACAAACCAGTGCACGGTACAGAAGAGTAGTAAACCCATCTCTCCCTAGATCAAGCCTGCACAACTTACGGATTTCCTCTACATTTTTCATGGGCCTCCCGAAATTGGCATGCCATAAGCAGCCCATGAGCACAAGTTGCACAAGGCCTGCCCTAGATCATACCACCTTGGAAGAGTCAAAAACTTACAAGTCCCCAGAATTGCCTCTGAAAACTGCTGCACAAAATATCTGAAGCTTGGGACAGTGCCCCCACCACTTGGGAAGCAGTCCCACTTTAACATAGAGTTAAAATCCAAGAAATAGTCTGGAGAACGAACAAACAACAGGAAAAAAACTTTAACCACAGAAAGTTACTATGGTGACAAGGAAGATCAAGACACACTCAGAAGAAGACAACAAAGTCAAAATTCCTGCATACGATGCCTCAAAGAAAAACATGAATTGTTCTCAGGCCATAGAAGAGCTCAAAAAGGATTTTAAAATCAAGTAAGAGAGGCAGAGGAAAAATTGGGAAGAGAAATGAGAGTGATGCGAGAAAACCATGAAAAAAGAGTCAACAACTTGGTAAAGGAGGCACAAAAAAATACTGAAGAAAATAATACCTTAAAAAACAGAATAGGCCAAATGGGAAAAGATATACAAAAATTCACTGAAGAGAAGAACTCCTTAAAAAGTAGAATTGGTCAAATGGAAAAAGAGGTACGAAAGCTCACTGAAGGAAATAACTCCTTAAAAGTTAGAACTGGGTAAGTGGAAGCTAAAAACTTTATGACATCATGAAAAATATTAGAAATGTGAAATATCTCATTAGAAAAATAACTGACCTGGAAAACAGATCCAAGAGAGATAATTTAAGAATTACTGTACTACCTGAAAGCCATGATCAAAGAAAGAGCCTTGACATCATCTTTCAAGAAATTATCAAGGAAAACTGCCCTGATACTCTAGAACCAGAGGTTTTACATTTCTATTTTTACATAGAAATTGAAAGAATCTACCACTCACCTCCTGAAAGAGATCTCAAAAGGAAAACTCCCAGGAATATTCCAGACCTCCCAGATCAAGGAGAAAATATTGCAAGCAGCCAAAAAGAAACAATTCAACTATCAGGGAGCTACAGTCAGGATAACATACGATTCGGCAGCTTCTACATTAAAGAAGCAGAGGGCTTGGAATATGATATTTTGGAAAGCAAAAGAGCTAAGATTACAACCAAGAATTACCTACCCAGCAAAATTGAGTATAATCCTTCAGGGAAAAAAACTGGATATTCAATGAAATAAAGGACTTTTCAAAGATTTTTGATGAAAAGATCAGAGTCGAATAAAAAATTGATTTTCAAATGCAAGATGCAAAAGCAGCATAAAAAGGTAAACAGGAAAGAGAAATCATAAGGGATTCAATAAGGTTAATCTGTTTATATTCCTATATGGGAAAATGATATTTATAACTTCTAAAAATGTTCTCATCATTAGGGCAGTTAGAAGGAGTACACATAGAAAGCAGAGCTGTGAGTTGAACGTGATGGTATGATTATCTAAAAAAATTGAAGGATGAGAAAAAAAACTGCACTGACAGAGAGGTGCAATGGAATCAATTATGTGACATAAAAGAGGCCTGAAAAGGATTTTATAGTGGAGGGGAAAATGGGGGAAACAGGGAGGGGAGCACATGAACCTTACTCTCATCACAACTGGCTCAAAGAGGGAATAATATACACATTCAATTGGGTGTAGAAATCTATCTTACCAGGGCAGCTAGGTGGTGCAGTGGATAGAGCAACGGCCCTGGATTCAGGAGGACCTGAGTTCAAATCCAGTCACAGAAACATAACACTAGCTGTGTGACCCTGGGCAAGTCACTTAACCCCACTGCCTAGCCAAAAAAGAAAGAAAGAAAGAAAGAAAAACATCTATCTTATCATACAGGAAAGTAGGAAGGAAAGAGGATGGGGGTGGGGTGGAGAGGGGAGGTGATAGAAGGGAGGGCAATTTGGGGGAGATAAAAGTCAGAAGCAAAACACTTTTGAGAATGGACAGGGTAAAAGGAGAGAGAGAGAGTAGGAGAAACAAGGTGGAAATAGGATGAAGGGAAATACATAGTTGGCAATCATTACCGTGAAAAAAATTTTCAATGAGTTTCTCTGATAAAGACTTCATTTCTCAAACATACAGAAAACTGAGTCAAATTTACAGAAATAAGAGCCATTCCTCAATTAACAAATGGTCAAAGGATATGAAGAGGCAGTTTTCAGACAAAGTAATCAATGGTATTTACAGTCATATAAAAAAATGCTCTAAATCACATTGATGAAAGAAATTCAAATTAAAAGAACTCTGAGCTATCTCACACCTGTCAGACTAATATGACAGAAAAGAAAATGACAAATGTTGGAGGGGATGTGGGAAAATAAAAGCACTAGTAGAGTACTTATGAAGTTGTATACTGATTCAACCACTCTGGAGAGCAATTTGGAACTATGCCCAAAGGGCTATAAAACTGTGATTTGATCCAGCAACACCACCACTAGGTCTGTATCCCAAGGAGATCATAAAAAAGGAAAAGGACCTACATGCACAAAAATATTTATAGCAGCTCTTTTCATGGCGGCAAAGAATTGGAAATTGAGAGGATGCCCATCAATTGGGGAATGGCTCAATAAGTTGTGGTATTTTAATGTAATGGAATACCCATTGTGCAATAAGAAATGATGAGCAGGCAGATTTTAGAAAAACTTGGAAAGCCTTGTCCAAACCGATGCAAAGCGAAGGGAACAGAACCAAGAGAACACTATACACAGGTTAACAGCAACTCTGTGTGATGATCAACTATGACAGATTTAGCTCTTCTCAGCAATATAATCATCCAAGACAATTTCAAAAGACTCATGGTAGAAAATGCTATCCACATCCAGAGAAAGAACTATGGAGTCTGAATGCAGATTGAAGCATACTATTTGCTCTCTTTTTTTGTTGTTGTGGTTTCTTATTTCTCATGGTTCCTCCTATTGGTTCTAATTCTTCTTTACAACTTGACTAATGTGGAAATGATTAATATGATTGTACATGTATTACCTATGTCAGATTGCTGTCCTGGGGAGGGAGAAGGGGAGGGAGTGAGGGAGAAAAATTTGGAACACAAAATCTTATAAAAGTAAATGTTGAAAACTATCTTAACATGTAATTGGAAAAAAATAAAATACTATTATGTGGGGGAAAAAAGAAATGATGTGCAGGATGCTCTCAGAAAAACATGGAAAGACTTACATGAACTGATGCAAAGTGAAATGAGCTAGAACCAGGAGAACATTGCACACAGTAACAGCAGTATCATATGATGATCTACTACGAATAACTTAGCTATTCTCAGCAATATAATGATCCAAGACAATTCTGTAGGACTTATGATGAAAGGTGCTATCCATTACCAGAGAAAGAACTGGTAGAGCCGGAATGAAGATCAAAGATACTTGTTCTTTACTTTCTTTATTTTTCTTGAGTTTTTTTTGGTCTGTGTCTTCTTTCACAAAATGACTTACAGGGAAATGTGTTTTGTATGAGTAGACATGTATAATGTATGTCAAACTGTTTGCCTTCTCAATAGGGGACGGGAGGGAGAGAATCTGGAACTCAAATTTTGGAAAAAAAAATGTTAAAATTGTTTTTACACGTAATTGAGAAAAAATAAAATATTAAATAAAAAAAAGGAATGGTGCAAGATTTGCCATCAAAGGCCTTTCCCTAAAAATCCCTTGTCAAGCAAGTCACTTAATATCTCTGAGTTTCAGTAAATGAGGGGGTGAACAAGATAAACGTCTAAAGTCCCATCTACCTCTAAATCTATGATCCAGAGCCAAGTTCCTCATCTGTAAAACGAGGATAATAATGCCAGTAGTACCTGTCTCACTGAACTGTTGAGGAGTAAATAAATAATCATAGGATCACATAAGATACAAAAAGAGGCAAAAGACAGTCTTTGCCCTTTGCATATCCTGTCTTAGGTTCCCACAGTGGGGGATACCACCCCCTGGGGGGCACTGGACAGATCCCCTGGTGCAGTTGTGGGGCACTGAATAAAAAAAGGGGCAGAAGAAACGTTAGGAAAGAAGAAAATTTTGAAATATGATTTGTACATGTTTCATCTGTTGTGTAACAGAGTTAAAGTAGTAGTGATTACATTATTTTCCAAGTAAACACACAAAATATAAGTTATAACCGATCAGTGGTCAAGTAAGCCCACAATTGCCAAGGAAGTGTTGGCAGACTATTGAAGAGCCTTGTTGGGAAGTCCAGCATGCATCGGCAAGAATATGTGCATGTAATGACTTGTTTAAAATATGATACTATATGGTTACATAAAGCAATATTGTGTCATCAAAATTTCAATGCAGGAAAAAACCCACACATTTACAATAAAGTAAAGATGCATTTTTTAAAAAAATTAATTTTTTTGAAATTATGCAAATTTTAAAAATTAAAGGGTTAAAGAAAGTAGATTTCCAGGAGGGGCACTGAGTAATTTTTTTTTTTTAAGAAGCCAGTAGGTCAAATAAGTTTGGGAACCTTTGCTGTAGATGCAAAGCTTTTTTTGCATGATGTCTTCTGAATTCCTTCAAGACAGCTCAAATTCCACTTTTTGCAGGAGACCTTTCCCAGTGTACCTACCCACTCCATCACTTTCCTTACACACCTGTATATTTTGTAAGTACATAGGTGTGTGTGTGCTGTCTCCTGGCTTTCTTCAAGACTTAAATCACACTTTCTGCAAGAAGCCTTTCCCAGTGGTCCCTTCCCCCTCTCTTGCTCTTCTGAGATCACCTCCATTTATACTATATATCATGTATGTGCATTTTTGTGTCTTGCTTGACTTCTGACTTTCTGACTCAACTCAAATCCCACCTTTTGCAAGAGGCCTGTTCCCATATTACCCACTGCTAGTGCCAAACAAATTAACAAATCACCTAGCATTTATTAAGCACCTACCATATACAGTAGGAGCTTAATCTCACACACATCCCTAGCATTGTGCTAAATCCTGGGTTTACCAAAAAAAAAAAAAAAAAGTCAAAAACAGCCCCTGAACCTTTATGAGCTCATAATCAGAGATTAAGGGACGAGTTTTTACCTGGTGTGTACATGTTCATATTCAACCCCACTCTTCATGACACCATTTGGGTTTTCTTGACAAAAAGACTACTCATTTTACAGATAAATCTCATTTTACAGATGAGGAAACTGACGAAAACAGGATTAAGTTACTTGTGAGGGGTCACACAGCTAAGTGCCCTGAGGTGGCATTTGAACTCAGGTCTGCCTGACTCTAGGTCTGGCACTCCCCTCTACCACCTACCTGCCCCATGTACACATAGTTGCTGGCATGTTGTCTCCAGCATTAGAATTCGAGTTCCTGGAGAGCAGGAGCTATTTTTGAATTTCTTTTGTATCCCCATTGCTTAGTATTGTGCCTGGCACATAGCAGATTCTTAAGTAATGGTTGCTGACTGATTATTAATTGATTAAAGGGAGATAATCTCAGGAGGAAGGCGCCAGCAGTTGGGGGTAGGGGTGAAGGGAGCCCGGGAAACACTTCTTGCAGAAAGTGGAATTTAAGTCTTGAAGAAGCCAGGAGACAACAGGAACACAACCATGCACTTAACAAAATAAACAAGCTATACAGTGTATAAGGAAGGTGATGGAATGGGGAGGTACACTGGAAAAGGCCTCTTGCAAAAGGTGGGATATAGGCTGTCTTGAAGACTGGGGCTGTCTTTTGCCTCACTTTGTTATTATCCCCAAGCACTTAGTACACAACTTGCCACACAATAGAAGCTTAATAAATGTTTATTGATTGGCTGATTACTGATCGCTTAAAGGGAGGTAATCTCAGGAGAAAGAAACGAAGGGTGACGGGAGCTCGAGAAAGGCTTCTTACAGAAAGTGGAATTTGAGCTGTCTTGACGGATGCCAGAAGGCAGGGATGAGGAAGGAGAGCATTCCAGGCATGGAGCACAACCACCGAGTCGAGAGAAGGCTCATAGATTTAAGAGATAGAAGGAACCTTATTGGTCACCTAGCTGGATGAGGAAACTCAAATCCAGATAAGTTAATCGAACACCTCGAGGTCACCTAGGGCAATAAAATGGCAGGAAGCAGATTCGAACCCAGGTTTCCTCCCCACTCCCCCCTCCACTTCAAATCCAGGGTTCTATGCCCCCGAAGCCTTTAAAAAGCAATAATACCAAAATGGGCTGCTACTCTCCAGGTACAAACAAGAACTCATCAATCACAATCACAATCCTTGAGCTCCTAACCAGCTCTGGGCCAGAACCTCGGGCCGGGGGGGGGGGGGGGGGGGGGGGGGGGGGGGATTCGTCCCCCCCCCCGCGCCCCCGGGGGGGGGGGGGGGGGGGGGGGGGGGGGGAGGGGATAGGAAGAGAAGTGGTCTAAGGAAGAGGAAGGAAGAAGAGAGGAATCTCCCCCCTTTCCTCCCTGGGGAAGGGATTAATGGGGAGGAAGGTGAGGAGGGGTGGTTTAAGGA
This sequence comes from Vombatus ursinus, assembly GCF_900497805.2. Lineage (NCBI taxonomy): Eukaryota > Metazoa > Chordata > Mammalia > Diprotodontia > Vombatidae > Vombatus > Vombatus ursinus. The sequence continues at coordinate 7,167,538 of NW_020954585.1, forward strand.
GCAGAGAGAAGGGAGGGGAGGAAGAGATCCCCCTTTCCCTACGGCCCCGGGGAGGTGGTAAATGGGGTAGGGGGAGGGGAGATGGCTAAGAATGGGCGGGGAGGGGGAGGAGGAAGAGGAGGGAAAGGAGAGAAGTAGATGGAAGAAGGGAGGGGAGAGATAATCCCCTTTCTCCCAGGGGCGGGAGGGGGGGAGGAGGTGATTCCCTTGTCCCTGCGGCCACGGGGGAGGGACGTCGGGCGAGCGCAGTCACAGACCCAGGCCGCGGCACTCACCAGGCCACCCGAAAGAACAGCTCGAAGGCGCCCGGGAAGACTAGGTCGTCGCTGGCTATGGCCCAGCGCCGGCCGAACAGCACCATGCCTGGCATCGTGGGAGCGCGTCGACGGCCGCCCCGGCTCCCCACCCAACAGCCACCCCAGTCGCCCGCCCCTCCTTGCCTTCCCGTTTCCCCACGCTTCTTGCGCGCGCCGACGCGCACACGCCCACAAACCCGGAAGCCGCCCCCGCCCGGCTTCCGGATCCACCGGCTCTCCCGGAGTTCCGAGTGATAGAGATCCGGGACCTGGATGACCCCCGCCGCGCATGCTCCCTGGCGCATTTACTCACGTTTCCCCCCCCACGCGTTGTGTTCTGCTACTCAAGGCTCTGGGGAGACAGAGGTGTCCCGCCTATTTTTACTATTACTAATACTGATGCTATTATTAGTCAGAGCCTGGGGTCTCTCTCTTTTATACCTCTATGGAGCCTGCGGCTATACCTTGGTTTGCTTTTCCTTATATCCTCCGCTTTTAGCATAGGCACACAGTACTGGCACGCAGTAAGCACTTAATATAAATGCCGCATGACTTGATTTGATCGTTGCTCCTCTTCATCACTCCACCTCTAACAATAGTTTTCTATAGTCTCTAAAAAGCACATCTAGGACTCCACTCCTGATCTAGAGCTTGGAGCCTCTAAAGCTCCTTAGAGCCCAGAGTAATCTAACAACTTTCTTATGTGGTGTAGTGGATAGAGTGCTGGATTTGAAATCATAAAGACACAAATTTGAGTTCTGTTTCAAACAGCTGCTACATTTGTGACAAAGGGCATCAAAAAAAAGAAAACAACAACAACAAAAAACCTTCAGGACAAACGTCCATTGTCCACCTCTCTGCAGGTGAGTTGTGTGTTTCATCCTTAGTCCTCTGGATTCCGGTTTATCACTGCAACAAAGTTCTAAAGTCTTTCAAAGTTGTTTTTCATTATAATGTTGTCATTGTTTAATTGTTCTCCTAGTTCTGCTCATTATATTCTGCATCCCTTCATAGAGGTCTCAGTTGCCTCTGAAATGGTCCATTTCATTATTTCTTATGGAACAATAATATTCCATTACATTCCTATACCATAATTGGCTTAGCCATTTCCCGGTAGGAAGATACTCCTTTAGTTTCTGAATTTTGGGCTGCCACAAAAAGAGCCTTTGTAAGTGTATGTAAAGATTGTTTTCCCCTTTCTCTGATTTCTTTGAGGTATAGACCTAGTAGTGGTATAGTTGGATCAAAGGGGCATGCACAATTTAGTAACTTTTGGGGCATAGTTCCAAACTGCTTTCCAAAATGGTTTGATCTATTCACAGCTCCACCAACAGTACATTTGTTTTTCCACAGCCATTCTAACATTTCTCATTTTCCTGTTTTTGTCATCTTTGCCACCCTGATTTAGGTGTGAGGTGGAAACTCAAAAGTTACTGCAATTTGCATCTCTCTAATTATTAGTGATTTAGAACATTTTTTCTTTTTCTTTTTCTTTCTTTTTTTTTTTTTAGGCAATTGGGGTTAAGTGACTTGCCCAGGGTCACACAGCTAGTAAGTGTCAAGTGTTTGGTCTGAGATAGAATTTGAACTCAGGTCCTTGATTTCAGGGCAGGTGCTCTATCCACTGCGCCACCTAGCTGCCCCTTAGAACATTTTTTCACATGGTTGTTGATAGCTTAGATTTCTTCCTTTGAAAATTGCCTGTTCAAAAAAACTTGCCTGTACATATCCATCTATTGGGGAATGGCTCTTATAAATCTGAATCTATTTCTTATATATTGTGGATATAACACCTTTATAACTTGCTGCAAAGATTTTTCTGTTACCTATTTTTCTTCTAACTTTCACTACTTTGGATTTATTTATACAGAAACTTTTTTATTTTACATAATCAAAATTGTTTATCTTCAGTGATCCTCTATATTTTGTTGGATCATGAAATTTCCTCCTATTCATAGATCTGAAAGATAATTCTTCCTTCCTCTTCTAATTTATGTTGTAACCTTTTCTATTTAGGTCATATATCCATTTGGAGTTTGTGTATGTTGTGAGGTATTGATCTCAACCTAATTTCTGCCAGACAGCTATCTGGTTTTCCCAGCAGTTTTTGTCAAATAGAGATTTCTTCTCCCCAATAACTAGGGTCATTGGGGTTATCAAATTTAGGCTACTAAGTTGATTTCTGTATGTTTTATCCCTAATCTGTTTTGCTAACTGCCCTCTCTATCTTTTAACTAGTACCAAATTATTTTAATGATTACTATTTTGTAGTACAGTTTGATATCTAGTACTGATAGTTTTCCTTCCTTCCCACTTTTTTTGTTTCGTTATTTCCCTTGAGATTCTTGACCTTTTGTTCCTCCATATGAATTTTGTAATGACTTTTTCTAGATCTATAAATTAGGTTCTTTTACTTGTGTGTGTTGTGTCCCTAATCTATTCTGTTGATACCTTTCTATTTCTTAACTCTTCATCTTATGCACTCCTATTATGCAAGTGATTTTTTTCTTCTTTCTTTCTTCTACAGTATGGTCCCGTAACACTCCTATTTTTGTCATTCCTAACAACCCACAGATGCTCTGTCATTTTAGCATTTCACTATGACCCTTAAAGATATTAAGGTTCCAAGAAATTGTCGTTTTTTGTTTTCTTATTAACATGTAAACATTTCATCCCTACATTCCCTTTCAATTAAACAAAAAGTATTCCTTTCTGTGTTTCTCTTGGTGCCTCTGTTTCCTTTCCAAACATCTTCTTTGTTCTGGTGATTTTGATCAGGAATGTTTGGAAATCTCAAAGTGTGATCCATGGACCCCTGCCTTCTCAGGGAATCCACAAGGTTAAAACTATTTGTATAATAGTTCTAAGATATTTAAAATACTTCTCCTTTTTCCAACTACATATCTGTGTGAGGATGTATTTTCTTCACATTTCAACCAAAATTACATATTTTAACGGAAGCATATCTGAAGTTATCTTCTATTAAGCCAGACATTAAAGAGATTTGAAAAAATATGTACGACGATGCCACTCTTCTCAGTAAATTTTTGTTCTGGAAAATTTGGAAAATGTTAACGTAATGGGTTTGTTATTATTGTTATTTTTTAATGAATTAACAAATATAAATATTTTAAATTTACCAGTTTTAATTTCCAGTATTATAATTATTGGTAGATATAAACAAACTATTGGAGTCCTTCATAATTTTTGAGACTATAAAGGGTTCCTCAATAATTTTTAAGAGTATAAAAAGCTCTTGAGACCAAAAAGTTTGAGAAATACTGATCTATTCCAATAAAAGTGTATTTTTTTTCTCCTGTAGGATTATACTTGGTTTATCTGGATAACTTATCTTTGACTGAAAAGCTTTATCTCTTGTCTTTGGGAATATTGTATTACAAACACTCTTCTCCTTTATGTGGTAGCTGCTAAGTCTTGTGTGATCTTATTGTGATTCCTTTATCCTTGAACTAATTCTTTTTGGCTGCTTGTAGAATTTTTTCTTTGACCTGGAAGCTCTGACATTACTAGTTTTCATTTTGGGGTTTCTTTCCAGAGGTGACTAGTGGATTCTTTTTATTTCCACATTACCATCTTGTTCTAAGAGTTCTAGGTAGTTTTCATTTACAGTTTCTTGAAATATGGTGTCTCGATTGAATGATCATGGATTTCGATAGTCTGATAATTCTTAGATTGTCTCTGCCTATTTTACAGGTTAGTTGTTTTCGATAGTGTATTTAACATATTTTCTTGCTATTATTTAAATTAAATAACTTAAATGATAGCTATTATTTCCTTTTTTCAATGTTGTTATTTTATTTTCCTATTTCTTGTCATATTGAGTTATTTTCTTTCTGGCCCACTCTGCTTTCTGAGCATGAAGTTCTTTAGAGAGGCTTTCCACCCTCTGTTCTAAGATGTTAATTTCCCCTTTTCTCCCTAGCTTTTCCATTCTCTATCTCTTGTTTAATTTCTTCCAAGTATTCCAACAGTTTGTAGGGCCGGAACATTTTGCTTTTCTTCAAGGCTTTACCTGGACTTGTTTTGGGGTAGCTCCAATCAGGGTTCATCCCCTAGGTGCCTGTCAAACCAAGGTATTTACACATAATATTCAGAGTTTTCCTTGGTTTGCTCATCTCATCTACCTCATTATGGGGGTAGGGTGGAGGAGTTTATTTGATCAATATTCACAATTGAATAGATGTGCAGGGCCTGCTTTGTCTTGAGTATAGTGGTCTCCCCAAGAGGAACTTTGGGTCTGCTCTGGTGCTGGGTTCTAGCTGGGGCATCCCTCTTGCCAAGTTGCTATGGGCTCTACCTAGTATCCTTTCCCTACTGTTGCTGGGGACCATGCAGATTTCCTGCCACAGGTTACAGTGACTGTTCTGGCTGAATTTGCCTAGTGCCTTTTTCTTTTTTCCAAGTAGGGCTTGAGTGTTGTGCTAGACAGCAAATACACAGAGGTTACTTTAGCCATGAGAGTGGAAAAGCTCAGGTCAGGAATACTGTCCTAGGCCCCCTAGAGGCCTCCCTGAGTTCTGCCCACCCTAGTTTGTCTATCCTAGGGTCTCCACAGAATTTCAGAGATCCTTCTGTGGATTGGGTGGGGGTGATTTTTTTTTTTCCATTTTTAAGTCCTGCTGGGATGGTTGCAGGGAATTTCAGCGTCTCTATTCTAGAATATCACCCATAATTCTGGATGGTCTTTTAAAAGCTGGCCTACCAGCTCTAAAAAAGAGTAAATGCAGCAAAACTTTGTAGAGGGTAACCCCTGGAAATCTAGAAGAGAACCATCCCTTTGTGCTTAAACCAGAGTGCAACAGAGGGTATGAGGATTTCTTTCTTCCTCCTCTTTCATCATTATTGTCATCATCAGTATGACGCTTTGCAGCAGTTACTGGTCCAGGAGGAAAATATTACATGTATCAGGGAGCAGGGCCAGAGAATCAAAGACAGTCAGTAAAGGTGGCTCCAAGAGCCTTGCAGCAGAGAGCAAACTATGGATTCAAAAGAAAAGTAGCCCTAGCAGTTGCAAGTCAAACTATGGAGAGGAGGGGAACCAGGGAGACCAGCTGAATGACTTGGCCCAGAGAGATGCTGGGGCAGCTAGGCGGCAAAGTGTATAGAGTGCTGGGCCTGGAGTCAGGAAGACTCATCTTTCTGAGTTCAAGTCTGGCCTCAGACACTTACTAGCTGTGTGACCCTGGGCAAGTTACTTAACCCTGTTTGTCTCAGTTTCCTTATCTATAAAATGAGCTGGAGAAGGAAATGGAAAACTACTTCGGTATCTTTGTGAAGAAAACTCAGACACAACTAAACAACAAAAACAGAGATGCTATGCCTGGAAGGAAGCAGAATGAGAACCCCAGAAGTAGAAAAAGGACATGGGGTCCTATAGGACCAAAGTCATGAGTTACCATGGCCACATGTTTCCTATAGGTGTGCCTCACTACTATTGCATTCTATGTGTTTCTACTCTTCCTTGGCCGTTTTATGTTGGTGTGGGAGAGAAAATCCCAGGTTATGGGAGGGAGCTTCCTGTTTACTTCAGAGTTACTGACTATTGGTATGTTTTTTTGTTTTGTAGGAGGGAATTCAGGGAAGGACTGGGGAAAGAGAGCTATGTAGTAGTCAGACTGCAGTAAGAAAAGCATTCTCACTTGATCAAAATCAGGGCATGAGTATACTCTTGGAGGTAGTGTCGTCCTTCAGAAGAAGTAAAAGTAATTCTAATAGGGCAAGTCAAAGTCTTATTAAAATCAACCCTAGAAGCATTCAGTGTTCCTTATGAAAATTTTGTTGAATACTGCTTGATAAGTGCTTGAAAACTTCTGCATAGGAGGGTAGAATAGTATATAATTTATAGTAATAAAGAAGTCTATTTCTTGACAGTGGGATCTGATAATTCAGGCGTTTTATTCCCTCAGGACTTTTGGTTTAGAGGAATGTGTTGCTGGGTGGCTCTAGCGAATGGATTAATTAAGGTGGCTCAGTGGATAGAATGAGCTGAGACTGGAATCAAGACATGAATTCAAATCCAACCTCAGAAATTAGCCATGTGACCCTAGGCACTTAACCTGTTGGCCTCAATTTCCCCATCTGCAGAAGGGGGATAATAATACCACCTACCCCCAGGGTTGCTGTAAGAATCAAATGAGATAACCATAAAGTGCTTAGCACAGAGCTTGGCACATAGTAAGCACTATATAAATGTGAGTTATTATTATTATTATTATTATTATTATTATAAATGTAGGGGTGGTTGAAGCTGGAAAAGCAGAATGTTTCAGTTTAATTCAGAGAATCTAAGTTACTGATGCCAGTTGGCAGTAGAAAAGGTATATCTTCCTCCTCCACCCCAATTCCCCATCATACTTTATCTTTAAGAATAGGATAAAGCTGGAAAAGGAGGTACAAAGGGTCAGTCTTTTCAGGCTGTTTCAGTGATTCCAGACTGCCACTAGTAGTTGTCTGAAATTTTACACTGGGGACAAGAAATAGGAGTAAAATCATAGAAGCCAGGAGTGTGTCTCTCCTTATTTCTTTGTACTTTTGAGTCAGGACCTTTCTAAAGAGTGAATAGAGTTGAGGGTGATGAGTAGATAAAAACCTGTCCAGGGTCAGAACAGGGTTAAAATTAGAGTCTCTTATCTGTCGGTTATCTAAGGATAACTTGGCAGATGAATGAATGAATGTACTTTGAATAAACTTTGGCTTCCTTGAATCTAGACCTTAAGTCTCACTTTTTAACCCAAAAGTTTCTATTGGGAATTGTTCAGGGGTATGATTGCAATAGCAGTGGTTCTAGAAGACAGAAGTGACATATTAAAGAAGTATTCTAGGAAAACTGGTATGGCTTATATATTCCACTCAAGTTTTACTTTGAAGGACTTACCATGAAAAAAAAAATTAATTAATTAATTTAAAAAAAAAAAAAGGACTTACCATGGCAAAGAGACAAGCTTGGACTCTCAGACTGTTCTGGCAAAGTGTAAGCACTGGCCCTTTCTATTAGGATGGAAAGTTTGGGACCTGGGAAGTATATGGTGTGAAGACAAGTCTAGCTTAGTTTGGAAAGGCTTCAGGATGATGAAATTTTCAGTCTTAGCATCCCTCAAAGTCTTTTTATTAAGTCACAGAAGAATTTCAATCTGTGTTAATGGGTCAGAGTATTCACCCTGAATGAAATCGTAAGTTGCTGAAATACTAAGATAGCATACAAAATGAAATGCAGAGGGAAAGATTGGAAGCAAAGAAGCCAGTTTTAGGACTTGTAGTAAAATTCAAGAGATTATGAGGGCCTTAGACTATGGCAGAAGAATAGCATAGACATCTGACAGAGATTTAGAGTTGGAAAGGACTTTAATGAATTATTCCAACACCCTAATTTTACAGATGAAACAACTAAGGCCCTGGGAGGTAAATTAATCACACAAGCCAAGAACAGATTCAAACCCAAGCCCTCTGACTCCAAAGTCAGTGTTGTATCTAGTAGTTATACCAGCTACATTTGAGAACTTATTTTGTCTCTAGCTCTGCTTTTCTCCCATTACGTTATTACATTATTATAAGAAGGTATAGACCTTATTAATATATTGTTACTTTACATTATATTAATCTGTACATGTTATTCTCAGCATAATGTAATTCCTTGAGTATAGGAAGATCTTTATTTTAAACTTCTCTATCTCTAGTGCCTAGGACAGTGTCTTGTATACAAATGAACATCTAATAAATATTTGAATTAATTGTTGACAGTGGGAATGAAGAAAGAAAATGTAAAAGACAGCTACAAGTAAAAAATGACTAGATCTAGTGACATACTAGATATAGGGGATGAGAAAGAAGGAAAAGCCAATGGTGTAACTCCAGGGTTTCTAGCCTCTAAATCTGGAAGAATGTGGTATATTTAAAGTTTTCACCCATGTATGTCCAGCCCTGCTCAACATTGATATTGAAAGTGGTAAAACAAACGAGTCATTGATGATACTTGGAGAAAGCATTTTTCTAACTCCATTGCACTAAGCATGAAGCTGAGTCCAAAACTCCCAGCTCTTCCTGTATTTCATCAGGAAGCTATTCCTATTCAGACCTCTCCATCTTTTATTTTAAAGCTCACTTATAATTTTTATTATTCTCAATTATCTGGTTAAGGGGAGGGAGGGAAAGGGAACAAACATTTCTTCAGCATCTACTGTGTACCAGGCACTGAACTAAGCACTTCATAAAAATTTATAATGTTATATTATAAATATTATCCCATTTGATACAACCACCCTGGGAGGTAGGTGCTATCATTATCCCTGTCATACAGTTGAGGAAACTGAGACAAAAAGACCTTAAGTCACTTGGTCAGGCTCACAAAAGCTAGTAAGTGACTGAGGCTGAATTTGAATTCACTGACTCCAGATCCAGTGCTCTATCCACCAACCACCTAGCTGGAAAAAGTGATTTGTCAGTCTACTTACTATGTACCAAGCACTGTGTTAAGCACTATGTTAAGACAAAAGTGAACCAGTACCTACCCTCAAAGAGCTTACACTCTGATAGGGGAGACAACATAAATATGTACATTATACAAAATAAATACATGGTAGTCATGGTAGTAGCTCCCATGGGGATTAGGAAAGACTTCACATAGAACATGGCATTTTAGCTGATTGGGGATTCTAAAAGGAAGGGATGAAAAAAAGAAGTGCACACCACCCACAAGGAGGGAGAAACTGAAGTGTTGTGAGTAGACCAATATGGCTGGATCACAGTGTGAGGAAGGGAGAAATATGCAAAAAGACTGGAAAGGTAGGAAGGATCCAGGTTGTAAAGAATTACAAATGCCAAACAGAATTTATATTTTATTCTAGAGGTTATAGGGAGGCAATAGAGTTTGGTGACCAGTGGTGAGATGACCACACCTACACTATAGGAAAATTACTTCCAAAGTAATGTGGAGGTTTTGGAATTTGGGGGCAGAGTCAAGATGGTGGAGGGAAAGCAGTGACTGTCTTGAGCTCTCTCCCAAAGCCCTCCAAATACCTATAAAAATGGCTCTAAACAAATTCTAAAGCAGCAGAACCCACAAAAAGACAAGAGTGAAACAAATTTTCAGCCAAAGACAGCCTGGATGGTTGATCAGAAAGGCATATTGCACCAGGCAGGGAGAGGAGTTCAGTTTGGTGTGGATGCGCAGGCCACAGCGACCCTGGAGCAGGCTTTAGAGGACTGAATCGCAGACAACTGTGGCAGTTTCCAGACTTCTCAACCCAGGCATGCCAAAGACAACGTGGAAGGTCAGTGGGAAAAGTCTGTGACTGTGGTGAGAGAGGAGCTAGGTCTCAACCGCAACTCTTGAGCACGTCCGGGGCAGCAACTGTTTCCTAAGCTTCCAGCCCACAGACTGAGGGGGAATCCAGTGGCTGATCAGAGGGGGATTGCAAGGATCTCTTTGCCAGTGCTGAGGCAGGAATCTCTTGCTTTACCTGTGCTTGGATCTGGGTCACAGTTCTGAGGGGCGGTCCTGGGGCTAGGAGGAACGCTGGTGTGGTGAAGCTTGTTGTGGCTGTGGAAAGGAAACACCTTGCCCCTTATCATACCACCTGGGAAGAACTGAAAATTTACAGGTCCTAGAAGTACCTCCAAAAACAGCTGTACAAACCCCTGAAGCTTGGGACAGTACACTCTTCACATTTGAAGCATACTTTAACCTTAACAAAGAGTTTAAAACTCAAGTAATTGGCCAGGATCATGAGTAAGCAGCACAAAAAGAGTCAGACTATATTATCTTACTTTGGTGACAAAGAAGATCAAAACATACAACCAGAAGAAGACAACAAAGCCAAAGCTCCTACATCCAAAGCCTCCAAGAAAAATATGAATGAGTCCCAGGCCTTGGAAGAGCTCAAAAGGGATTTTGAAAAGCAAGTAAGAGAAATAGAGGAAAAACTGAGAGTGATGCAAGAAAATCACAAAAAACAAGCCAACAGCTTGCTAAAGGAGACCCAAAAAAATAGTGAAGAAAATAACACCTTAAAAAACAGCCTAACCCAAATGGCAAAAGAGGTCCAAAAAGCCAATATGGAGAAGAATGCCCTAAAAAGCAAAATTGGCCAAATGGAAAAGGAAGTCCAAAAGATTACTTAAGAAAATACTTCCTTAAAAATTAGAATAGAACAATTGGAAGCTAGTGACTTTATGAGAAATCAAGACACTGTAAAACAAATCCAAAGTAATGTGGAGGATAGATGAGAGTGGTGAGAGCCTGGAGACAGGGAGATCAAAAAGGGTTTTGCAACAGTACACGTGAAAGATGATTAAGGATGGCAGCTGTGCAAATCATATGTGAGAGATGTGAATATAGTAGAGACAAAATTTGGTAAATGATTGGAAATGGAGGTCAGTGAAGAATCAAGAATGATAACAAAGTTGCAAACTTCTATGACTGTTGGACTCCACAGTAATAGAGAAGTTCAGAAAAGGCATGACTGTTAAGGTAAAGACAATGAGTTTTCTTTTAGATACGATGAGTTTGGGATGTATCCAGGACATCCAATTTGAAATTTCTAATAGGCAGCTGGTGATACAGGATTAAGAGCTTAGAAAGAAAAACTCGGGCTAAGTATGTAAATCTAGAAGTCATCTATATAAAGACAGTAATTGAATTTTTGGGAACTAATGAAATTACCAAAAGAGAATAGAGAGAGAAGAGAGGCAAGCATAGAACCTTGAGATACATCCACAGTTAGGAAGTCTGACATGCATGAATGAGCAAATATTGAGAAGGAGCAAACAGATAGGTAGAATTGAACGGATAAACAAACTGGGGAACTGAGAGGTTGTGAGACTTGGGTCAGTAGTAATTACAAAGGAGTACAGTTATGGAAATGGGGATAAGGTGAAAATTATATGTACACAATTCAAAGTTGATAGCTAATTTATAAAGCAAATATTTAATAACATCAAGTAAAAACTAGGCTAGGTGGGGTTAAAAAGAATTTTAAAAAATATTTCATTACAAAGATTAAAAAGTGATGCTCAGATAAACCATAGCCAGCTTCCTCTCTGTACATACACCTATATAATTACATGCATATACAAATAATATACCAACAATTAGCCAATATCTGTAAACCAGCAACCATTAAGTCCTTAGAGAAAACAGTATAGTGTGTATCTATTAACACTTATATACTCAAAATGAGGACTTGTTTTTCAAAATAGTATTTATTAAACCAGGTATTAAATTGTTTTGTTATCAAAGGCAACTGTATGGTAAACAACTTTTGATGTCCTAAGAGCAACCATTAGTTAACAACTAAGTATTCTTTTGTGGCACCCAAAATATTTCTTTCAAACCATTCATCTTCTTAGTAGCCCTGGGAGAGGAAAAGGAAATAGGCACTAATTTTTATTTTGTTCTGGAATGAGAGTACAGGTTTAGAAAGGTTAAGAATTTCCTTGGAATTCCTAGCTTAAAGTGGCTGTATCATTATTTTAAAAAAAAATGGTGCTCAAATACATTGTAATTTATTTCACAATTAGTGGTAAACAGGGGAGGAGGGAACCCAAAGTGAAACTATAACACACATATAAACTATAATCCCATAGTGACTTGTCATCACCTCACTAATCAGCTAGCTACACATACTGGCACAGGAGTCTCTCTGAAGAGTTCCATAATTTCAGCCAGTAGAGGGCAGGGGCACACAAAATAAAGCAATATGCAATGCATAGCATAACTGTTTCATAGATCACTGGTGTACAAAAATTGTCAGTTCAGAAAATAAACAGTATTTTAATGCCCATATCCCTTTGCCCAAATCCTACAACTAGTCAACTATTCTATAAAACAGGGTTGAAGTAGATGATCTCCAAGATCCCTTCAAGCAACTCCTCAAAACAGGCTGCCAACGTTGCTTCCTACAAATACTTGACTGCCCTCTGAGGTAGTTCACCCCTACTTTATGATCTTCCAATATCTCACCACACAAATATAACAGACTGGTATTACCTGCCTGGGTGCATGGCAAATAATCCATCACTATGTTGCTGCAAAGTGATCTTCATGGATTTCCTGCGCACTGCATCCTTCTTTTTGTCTACCTAGTTCAGTCCCTTCCTCTTAGGGCATAGACTAAATCCTACTTCGTTACTTTTCTTCTCTCCCACTTCAGTTCTTACTTCCTCAGTAGTGTGTTCTGATTCTCAAGACCTCTACATTTAAAAACAGAGAACATACTAGAAACTCTGGAGAAACTGGTCATCACAATTTAATACCTTCCACCTATCCTTTTCTTGTGAAATTTAGGTTTGGCATTAGGAAAGAAATATTGGATGGCCTTTATTGGCATCGACTGATAGCATAAAGGAAACATTTTTCATACTCTGTATTCATCTTAAGAAGTTGTTTGGAGGGATGAGGGTTAATTTCTGCACACACAAGTGGATTGCAATCATTAGCTTATGATTTGTGTAGTTACAGTTTATTAGCTGTATTAGATACACATAGCTCATGAGATAAAGTACTCTACAAACCTTAGAGGATTGTATAAATAAAACTATTATATTTTGTTCATTTGTGTTCATTTAAAAGAAGACACAAAAACACTTTAGCAATAAGAGAGTATTACATTACCTGATAAACTTTATTCAGTAGGGCAAGGTAGCTATTTTAACATAGTGCTTAAGAAGATATGTCATAGAAGATGCATTGAATTTCCAATGTGAATAAGAATTCTTCCCCAGCTCTCACCCCAACCCAAACACATTTATTTGAAAAATTAACATTCCAACTTAGCTAATTTTATTACAGTCTGGGCACAATAACTAAAATGGAGTCATTCTATTATAATAAATCACAAAATGGGAATTAATTTTCAAAATAAGTTCATTTACTAATCAAAGTTTCAAATCTTTTTATTTTTGCTTATTTCCATTTCTTTTTTGACTTATACTGCAGAAAATAGATGCATTCTTTCATAGCTATGGACATTCTGTCAAATATATATCATATTCTTCCACTTTTTCCCTATCCTCTCAGAATCAATCCAAGGAATATGGAAATACAAACACAAGAGGAAAAAAAACGCTGGAAAGCAGGAAAAAGATGAACTGGCATACAAAAGGGGAAAGCATCAAGAAAAGGGAACAGGAAAAACAACACGGAGGAGCAAAAAGATATGAGATTTATAACTATGCAGTTGCCCTGCTAGTTTAGTGACACTAAAAGAGCCACTACACAAAAGTAAAACTTCCCCTAAATAATTTTAGTGCAGAAGGCAAGACTATATCCTTCTTTTAGTAAGTACTGTTAGTATTCAACACTTTAATATTTATGGTGCATCACATAAAAACCTAACATCAACTTTTGCATAAATCAAAATGAAGCAATGTCAAAATATAACAGCAAATCAGAAGGAAACAAATCTAGGATTTTTACAAAATAGAAAAAGCAAGTATAATAATTAAATGGACTTTAGGTTCACACAATGAGAGCTTTTGTTGCAAATTTTAAAAAACTGAAGTCATATAAGCAGGATGCTTCAAAACTTTAATTCATAAACAAAGACAGATTATTCTATGTTTCATAAAATGTTTATTTTGGATGGTAACACAGTATATATCATGCAACAGCTCAGTTAAAAAAAAGTCATTAAAGAATATAAAGAATGATAATTGGTGCTGTCAATTTAAAAACACAACTGTAAATCATAACTAATCCCCCAAAAGTGACATCAAATGAACCTGAGCATGGACATTACTTGTAAAAGTATTCGTTTTGGAATACTTGTTGGTTTTTGCTTTTTATAAACATGGAGAGCATTTAAATTGGGCTGTTTATGGATTACTGTAATCAACAACTTACAGTCCATTTTGTAGAGGTGCAATCATAAACTTTAGGAGGATTCTATATTCAATGTAATTAATATGCCTCCTATCGCAACCCACCAAATGAACAACAGAAATATGTATCACAAACCAAATAATTAAAAACCAATGCCCATTTAAATCTAGAGTCTGAATATTCTTTTCTCATCAAAACAGCCTTCCAATTGAAATTTAATATGGGTAGAGGGCAAGTGCCTTTGATGGCCCCAACACCAGATTGTTCTTTCTAGTCACAATTTAATTTTTTTCTTGTAATGAAAAATATAGATCTAAAAGACAAATCATCCCTGTCAACTTTAAATGGTACAGCTGTGATTTCCAATGGTTATTCTGCATCAGATGGTAATAGATACTGAACATAACACTTCATACTTCCCATGTTTGTGTCTCAGACTTCAATTAACAAATATAATTCATCTCTTGGAAAAAAATAAATATAGTGGAATGCAAGTGGAATTGAAGGAAAAATATATGATCTACCAACTGCCAAGTAGCACAATTTCATTGTAGACACAAAGTTAGCAATTTCAAAGAATTCTTGAAAATAAAAAAGTTTGCACTTATTCCTGGTCGTAAACAACCTCACAAAAACCTCACTTTTGGTACTACTCTAATTGAAACTACACACTGAATTTATTAATACAGCATTAAGTTTCTTTATGTAAAAAAATCTTTGTACATAGTAATAAAAAAAAGATAAGGCAAGATGCATAAAACAGAAATCCGCTGGTTTACTTTCCTCTGTGTTCTTACAGAGCCGCTGATGACTATCTGCAATAAAAAAGTTGAGTTTCTGATTTTCTGTCTCAAGCATCTTATGCCTTTATTTGTGATAAGAATTCTGTCCAAACATCCTGAAGGACAGATGCTGGCGATGGTCTTTGGCACTTACGCTGGCAAACTGAGCTTCTTTCCCTTGAGTACTGGGAAAAGAGAGAAAAAAATAAGAAAATGTCACAGTATTGAGATGATATGGTTCTCTAATTTTATCTCTCTTCTCATCCCTAAACATTTGAGAATGTATCACATAATGATTATACCCAATACAGCATAAGGAAGAAAAATAGGCCTATTACAAGTGAGAAGTGGAGTCAATTAACTATGCACTTCTGAATATGAAACAGGAACTAAAAGCTACTTAGCTATACATTGACTCTAACAGTCAGAAATGTCTAAGTTCAAGACACTCTAATCTTGTCACTTGCTCTTTTCTGATCATAAATCTGAACTTTCACAAAGATTAGAATCTTATTTAAAATAATTTAAAATTGACAGATTCACCAAAAATGATCTTTTTCTCTTTCAGACTAGTCCAAAATTAGTTTCAAACTATCCAACTTTATGAGTTTACACAACATTCAAAGAGAGTATCTGTTAGAGACATTGAACAGTCCTATTCCTAAGACAGAGAACCAAACCTGTGATCTCATTACTGAGGAGGAAACTGTCTCTACCAATTCAGATCAGCAAGTGCTTTGTGCATTATCATCTTAGAGGTGCCTCAGGTAGTAAGAGATTAAGTGACTTGAGAGGGTCACAAAATTAGTAGATTTTATTTATTTTTTTTGTTTTGTTTTGGTTTTTTTGTTTGTTTTTGTTTTAGGCATTTGGGGTTAAGTGACTTGCCCAGAGTCACACAGCTAGTAAGTGTCAAGTGTTTGGTCTGAGGCCGGATTTGAACTCAGGTCCTCCTGACTTCAGGGCCAGTGCTCTATCCACTGCGCCACCTAGCTGCCCTAAAATTAGTAGATTTTAGAGGTGGCACTTGAACCCAGGTTTTCCCAAGAGGATGATTCTCTATCCATTATGTCATCCATAAGCTAAAGCTCATTCGCTCAGAATGCATTTATAAGTGGGATTTAATACCAAGTATACGAGATGCCCCACAATTCTTACCTTTTGTAACGTACAAATAGAAGAAGTCACAATAGAGAATAGTCTGGACCACGCCAGCAACAACAGCTATGAGGTCAAAGAAACCCTCAAAATAGTAGCGCCAAATCCAATTAATTAGATACAAGGCACGGTATAGACCAAGGAAGAAAAGATAATGAGTAGTGATAGTCTCAGCTTCCCCAGTTTTGCTGATCATAAAGAGTTGTGGGAGGATGGCAACTGATTCAAGGTAGATGGAGAAGGTCCACAAGATCTGTAAAAATAAGTTAGCCAACTACAGTTACTAGACTAATTATCATCACAAAACAGCAAAGGTACCCATGCTCTATAAATTTCTGTCCCAAATGAAGAATTACAGTTGTCCAATTCCACTTCTTTAGTTGTGATTCCAGGCTAAACATTATATCTTCTTACATGAAACACACTAATTTTCTACACTTAATAGATCTGTGAGGGAGAGTCAGCCCTTTACATGGGCAATATGAAATCATTACTGGCTTCCCTTGTTCTTGATCATGTTACCTCCAAAAACTTCTCTCTCACAAAAACTTCTCTTTCTACAAAGATCAGCCCAGATTTTCTTTTTCTCACCTTGACAAGCCAATTTCATTATTATTTTTTTAATCTTTAAAATTAAAAAAAAACCTACAAGTTAAAAAAATTGGTATAATTCTCTTATATGAACTTTATGCACCAAAAATATGGTGCTTCATATACCTTGACAATCAAAAAGTTTTAATGATGTTCTTAAACTATTAATAGAATCAAAGTACCTATCAAAAAATGGAAGTATAACAATACAAAAAATTATAATGCTTTGAATAGTTAGGGGAAAAAATGTTACTTATAAGAGATATTCCCTATGGTGAACAATTTACAGAGCAATATTAGCATGCAGTAGTGTTTGCATTAAAGGATGCCATAAATTGTTGGTAAGAGATTGTGCCTTTCAAATAGCAACCAAGTGTGCACTGCACCACAATAGGTAGCATATGAATCAAGATAATAAGATTCTGTTTTTGTTCACATTATAAGGAAAAACAAGACAAACATACATTACAAAACAAAGTAATTTTTCTTCTTAAATCTTTGTTACAATGGAAGACTAGCTGGGTAGGAAATATACATTCTGAAATGAATGACATAAAAACAAAAGGCAGCAACTTAAAGAAAAAAAACAACATTCCTTTTACACTTGGACTCTGGATATAACATAATCTTATTCAACAACAGATTCTCACAAAGAGTGGTTTTAGTGAAAATATATTTATCGCCTTAAAAGCACCCTGTTCTCCTCAGCCCATCTTCCCTCCCTAGTCCTCCCCTCAAAGTCCCCAACAATCTCTTAACTAACCTCAAGTGGAGAGAAATCATGATTGACTAGAAATGACAACCCTCCAACAGGGACTACCAGAAACTCCACTCGGAATGTGTCGTGGTTTCCATCATACGTAGCCTTAAATTTCATGTAGATTAAGTACACAGTGGCATATGCACAAGCAATGTAGATAAGCTAATAAAACAGAAAGTAAAAATCAGAATGTAATTAATTTGTTTCCTAAGTCTCTCATCTCTTCCCTGCATAAAATATATGTGTAACTGAAAGAAATATATTTTTCATATCATTTGAAACTATAAAATATCAGGAAAAAATTTTAGATTGGATTCATGTTAAAAACAAGTTCATTCTTAAACAAGTAGAAAAGTATTTCTTGGTTTGCCCTTTTCTGGGTATGGCTTATTTAATTTACGTGTTAAACTTT
The DNA here is from genome assembly GCF_900497805.2 of Vombatus ursinus. Lineage (NCBI taxonomy): Eukaryota > Metazoa > Chordata > Mammalia > Diprotodontia > Vombatidae > Vombatus > Vombatus ursinus. The sequence continues at coordinate 7,185,374 of NW_020954585.1, forward strand.
ACAATATTAAATAGTACCAATTAAGATATGTGTTGGTTGAACTCTGGACTTTCAAAATGATAAACCACTACTCTTTCTTGTGATGTGAATATTCATTTGGTTATACCATATCACATATGTGAATAGCTTGAAACAACTATTGTTGCAAGGTATGATTTCTGTACACATCCATACATCTATATAGTTGCCCACTTTCCTGAAAATTATATTATTTGCTTGTTCTCATATATGTGTATGTATACATAGACACACACACACACACACACACACACACACACACACACACACACACACACACACACACACACACACACACACCCCCAGATATCAGATATTTATCTATCCTCTGGAAAAGTTTATTCCTCAAAAGACTCCAAAGCAAAGATTGATTCACCAAGAAAACATTAGAGGAAGCTATTTTGTAACAATAACTAGACTCTCACATAATGAAACATTCAATCAATATAGCTACATATTAAGTTGTGTGTGTTAATTAATATTTAACATTACTTAAAAATAACTATTAGATCACATATTAAAGAACTATTAAGAGCAAGAAAACATTAACTTCTTGTGGCCTTAGCAGCTCTCCCCTTGGTTTACATATGTATTACTTTAAACAAGAATATATTAAATCTTCCTGTAATAAAATGTTCTGAGGTTTAAAAAAAAATTCTACTTCAAGTATTTAACTTCAAAATAAATTTAAAATTTTTTTAAATTCTAGAGGTCACCAACTCCCAGATTATTATAGGCTGAGATTATCTATATTAATATTTTGTTTTATATTGAAAAGCTATTTGGATCACAGAATAGTAAGAAAACAGGTATCTGTCTAATATTTTTTGGTTTGTTGTAATCTCCTGTTCATTGTGCAAGGCTGTCAGGAGGCAATGATGAAAATGATTTCCTCATTTATCTTTTAATTAATCTTCTTTCTGGCTGTAATGAAGTTTTTCTTCCCCTTTGCCCTATATATCTAAGTAGAGATTTAGAGAAAGGGAAGGAGGTAACTCTGATCAGTGAATTATCCCCCTAATAAAAGCAATCCCTCCTGGAAAGACCAAGATGTTAAGACTTTATTAAAGAATTATCTTCGATATTCCAACGGTCTGTTATTTTATCAGTGTAGGTGCTCCCTCTAGAGGGGATTGCACTTTCTCCATGACTTAGCAGATGGTCTTTCAAGAGCTGCTATGGTGAGGATGAACTTTTCTGAATTTACCTGGGTAGTTCTTGGACAAAAGACATACGTCCATTATTGGACCTTTACTTAGTCTTTTTTTTTTTTTCCTAGTCTGGTAGTACCTATTAGATCTTAGCTTTGTGAATAGCTAAATCTAGGATTTAGAGAATGTAGGATCACCTCCACATTACAATAAAAGCCTTATGTAAGAAATTTAGTGGACACAATTTTTAACATTCTTAAATACTAAGAACAAAGAACAAGTCTCTTTTACTTACAAATAAAATATATTCAAATTGGTTAAGCCAGGCAAAAATTTGACTATTCTGTGATTTAAAGTTGAGACACCATAGGCAGGACAGAACAACCAACCAATACTATTATATTAGGAAGTCATAAGGTGTGATAGAAAAAGTGCTGGACTTGGGAGTCAAGAAAAACCCTGGGTTTGAATCTTACCTCCAACTTTTACTGGTTGTGTGATCATTGGCAAGTCACTTTATCTCCCTAATTATTAGATGCCTCTTCTATAAAATGGGGATAATAATATGTGTAGTTCTTACCTCACAAGGTTATATTTATTAAAAAAGCCAATGTATGCAAAGCTTTCTGTAAACCTTGATGTGCAATATAAATGTTAACATTTGTTACCATTAGCCATTGTTACTGTTACTTTTTTGTACCATGGTGATTAAAATGGAACTACACTATCTATGGAACTATATGAGAATATATCTTGCATCCTGAGTAAAAACAAACATCTGACTGGAAGAGGCAGGCCAATAATGTTGTTATTTGGATGGAAATGTAAACCACTAATATAAGATTGCGAATTCTGGTATCTGGTAGATCTGCACACTCTTATTCTATTGAGTGATGGCAATTCCAAATGACTGAACATGAGAACATTAAACTCTTTAGTTATAAAGAACTATCTTTGGTTATCTGGAATTTCTAATGTAAGTTTATCAGGGTCACAACCTTTAGCAAATAGTAAAAAATGAAACTACCTCTTCCTTAATGTACCATTATCTACACAGCCTTAATTTTACTCTTCTGAATTCCTTGTATACCTTGGATGGGAATCAGGAAAATTCTAAATGAAACTAGTACTTCTGGCACAAAAATAATCTTATCTATATACATGTAAATTTGCAAAGAGTTTGTACTTAGAAAGCCAACTTGTTGGGACCCAACAAGTTTTTTTTTGGAAGGCTGACAATTAGGATTATATAACTTAGTGATTAAGAACTAACAAATTTCAGAAAATTAAAATTTATTTTACATATGCCTCAAATCTTGTGATGCTGAAGCTTGTTAGTCACATTTTGGGAAATGAGAAAATAGAACTAAACAAGAAAGTACATTCGAGATTCATAGGATCCAGTTATTCAACAAAGAAAATTTCAACTGAAGAAGAGGGAAGAAATTAGAATACAGTCTGCATACAGTAGCATAGTTTGAGAGTGCAAATAAATTCTGACTTCAATTCCTTGTTATATATCCCCTCCCTGGGTTCCTTAGACAATCTAATTTCCCTCTCTGAACAACAATAAAATGTGTAATAGCTCCTTTCCTTACCTAGAGGGGCAAAGCTGAAGCTTGAAAAGGTCTATAATCTTTTGAGAATTTGGAATAAAAGCTTAATGTACTTTAACTACTATCTATTTTCTTTGAAATAGAAATCAAATATCCCTAACAAGTGTATCAATTTCCAGGTATCCTTTGTCCTAGTCATGAAAGCACATCTAAGTGTGACAGCCTTATGCTTTGCAGCTTTTTACTAAACACACAGTGAATAATAGCACACAGTTTATAAAAGCATTTTCTTTACAACTATATTAGGTAGGCAACAGAATTAAACAAAAATACAAAAAAAAAAAAGAATTATGGTTGCAATAAGTATTGTTAATTGGCATGTTATACCTTCATAGATGTATTATACAGTGAAATAAATGAAGTGAAGAGATCCAGGTAACGAGTAGTGAAGACCAGTGCAAACAGAAGCTGGCTCTTCCCAGAAATACCTAAAGAAGCAGAAAGGAGTATTATTATAAGAATATAATATGCTTTAAAATAATCTGCAGGTAAAGTTGAGTTGGGTTCACATAAAAACAGAAAAGGAAAAAAAACTGAATTTATTAGTATTAAGTGACATTCCTGAGGATAAAAAGTATACAAAGTAATATGACTTAAAAAAAAAAAACCATACCAGAATATACACATATGTATATATGGGAGGAAGGAGAAGGGAATGAGCATTTATGCATAACCTACTCTGTGCCATGCACTGTGCTGAGCACTTTAAAACTATTACCTCACAACAACCCTATGAGGTAGTTGCTATTATTACCCCCATTTTACAGTTGAGGAAACTGAAGCAAACAGAGGTTAAGTGACTTGCTCAGGGTCACACAGTTATCTACATGAAGCCGATTTCAACTCAGGTCTCCCTGACTACAGGGCCAGTGCTTTATCCACTGTGTCACTTAGCTTGCCTTTGATATACAATCTCGAAATGAGAATCTGCTTCTTCAAACAAGTCAAAATAGAAAATGATATACTTATTTCAAATGATGCTTTCATTCTTAAGAATATTTTTGGATATTCTCTTCTGTATTGCTAGCAAATCTTGCTCCTTTAAAGCTAGAAATTATTTTCAGAAACAAGAACTCATTTAGAATTGTTTGGTAAATAAGGCAGACAATCAAGAAAAATTTAAAAAATGTGATGTGCTTATAAAATATAGTAAAATAAGTTTTATTATATGGCTTATAAATTAGTTCTTTAGGCACAGTGTGTCCCGCAGATATGCTAAAAGTGATAGCACTGTTGGAATAAGCATATTCCAAGAGGTGTGCTTATAAAATATAGTAAAGTTAGTTTTATTATATGGCTTACAAATTAGTTCTTAAGGCACACATAATGTGTCCCACAGATACACTAAAAGTGACAGCATTGTTGGAATAAGCATACCCCAAGGGTACCACCTTGAAAAAAAGGTTCTAATTTGTTTGTTCCCACCTCCATAACCCTAATGATCATCTATAGCCCTGCTGAGCTACAAAGATTGTCAGACACTGGAAACAGCAAGATATAAGTGATAGCCAGGTAAGTCAGAAAGGCAGCATTATACAGTGGGTAGGAAACAGACCTCAGAGTCAGGAAGACATGGGTTTACATTAGCCCTCTGACATATACTGGCTATGTGACCCTACTGGGCAAATCATTTAATCTCTTAGTACTCTAGGTAGCTCTCTAAGACTCTAAGTTGCAAAGCAGTTGTCCAGCTGCTTTGGTAGACAAGAGTTTCTCACTGGGAGTTCCTGACAGCAATGAAATGCCAGATCAAGTAAAAAGAAAAAAACAAAACAGTGTTATCTGAACTGAAGGGTGGTAGTTGTGCTAATTCCTTAAACTGCTTGCTAACCATATTTCATGATATGAAAATAATACATTCTGTATATTAGTGGTAACCTCAAACACAGCATGGTAGAAAGGAAAGAATGCTGGATCTGATATCAGGAAGCCCAAACATGAATGCCATCTCAAGCTTTCCGCTAGTTGTTTTGGTCATGGGCAAATCTCAGAACCTGTTTCCTTTTGCAAAATGGTGGCACCACCTACCAAAGAGAATTGTTGTGAGACCTTTACATACCTTGAGTGCTATGTAAATGTGAGTGATTAGCAATTCAAACAGTGTCATCTTTAGACACCTGTAATTTGACATTTATGTGACAAAGAAAATTTCATGTAGGATCCCAGCATAACTGCAACACAGCATTCAAATTGTCCTACTGTAGAGCATAATACTAGAGCTATCTCATTCACAAGGATCTATTTGAGAATCAGAACAGCAAACTTAGAAATCAAGTTCCACTCCTTTATTTTATAGAGAAAGAAACTAAAGCCTAGAAAGACTTGACTTGTACAGTCAATGACATAATTGTTTTTTTCTTTCCATGATATCACATTGTCTCTTTTCTCAAACCCCAGAAAATAAGTGAACTGGCAAATGTTGATTTTATCAGTGAGGAAAAGGAGATGTTTCACATAAACCCAGCCTATTACTTTCCTTCCTCCCTCCAAAGTGACTAAGATGTTGACCATTAGCTGAATGTATCAACTGATGGACAAATTATAGATAAAGAAAGGCCTGGGGAGCCAGAAAGAAAATGTTGCCTTCACCACATGATAAATGTTATTAACGTATGAAGCTGTGACATATATACAATAATATTATGTTCTAGTTTTTTCTCTATAATATATCCCAAGGTAGTCACATCTAAGTTTATTTTCTACATATTTGCCCTTCTTCTTCCTTCACCAAATACCTAATTTGGGTTTAGATACTCCATCACAAATATATCTATCTTCCCCGGACAATATTTACATAGTCTTAGTTAAAGGGCACTGTTAACAATTCTTTTGAATATCACTTCCTAGCTATAAAACCATTTTGTATATTGTCATTTTTTTTCAAAAGGGATTTAGAAATTGTTATTTTCTTCCTTGTTAGAAAAAAAATAATTACAATGATTGAGATTGAGAAATTTGAGATTGAGGAGAGAAGATAAAAAGTAACTAAACTGTTACTTTAGAGTCATAGGAGGACAAAGGAGAAAGCTAAAACTCCCTGTCCTATCCCCCAAAACATCAAATCATTGCTGTCCCTCAAACCTAGAACTGAATTCCACTCACTAAACTTTCTCAAGTGTTGAAATCCCTACCTTCTTCCTAGAGTCAACTCAGGTGATATATAAGCATTCCGTGCCATCCCTCTAGCTGAAAATATTTTTTTTCTCTTCAATTTCTCATTCAATAAGTGTTTTTAAAGCATTTACTTAAAGACATGGTGCTAGGCACTGGGGACACCAAGACAAAATGAAACATTACCCTCAGAAAGCTTACATTCTATTTGTGTAAACAACAAGTACCTAGAAAATTTAACTACAGAATAATCTGAGGGAGAGTATGTAACTATAATATGAAGGACAGTCTGTTAACAATTGAATTGAAAGCAAAGAACAAAATGAAAGTATTTGAGAGCAGGAGAAAAAGAAATGTAACATTTTCCACTCATTTACTTAAACAAAAATTAAATGTTCTATTAGAAACTTAAATATCAGCAACTATAGTTGCTTAATTATTTACATCTAAATTAATTGTAATGCAGAAAGTATCAAAACATTTGTTTTCAATTTCTCCCTCTCTCAGTTCTACTCATGACTTTGTTCATTCATTCTCCTTCATTTTTCCTGATATGATCAGTGTGTATTCCATTCTTCTAGTTTGGCTTTATTCACTTTGCATTATTTTATAAAGCTCTTTCCAGGTTTTGTTGTATTCTTCATACTTTGTCCAACTCAATTGCTTTATATGATTTCAGTACATCAGTGCACCTTGATTTATGGAACAATCCTCATATTGAAGGACAGGATATTTAAGTTTATTTCATTTTTTTTGCAACAATATACAATACCACGATGAAAATCTTTCAAGTTGGCCCTTTTTAAAGTTTATACTCTAATAATTCAGAGTATAATCCTAATAAAGGAATCAGTGAGCCAAACGGTATTATTTTTGTAAACTTTACTGTATGCTGCCAGACTGCTCTCCAGAAAGATTCTATAAGTTTCTAATTTAATTTTATCATTAAAAACAAGGAACATAGGATCGTATTCAACAACAATTCTAAAAACACACTTAAGTTCTCTGCTATGTCTATTTAATGAATAAAAAAGGAGGGGGAAAAAAGAGGGAAAAAGAGTTGAAAATCTTAGGCAGCACAGTTCTAACATAGTTGCTAATAACTACTCTTTGGGAAGGTAGGGGGAATCTCTAACTTAAAGGCAAGAAGTTTTCCAAGACTTGGCTATAAAAATGCTTTATTTCCTATTCAAATTTCTGAAGCATAAGCATTCTTGAAATCCTCTTTTTAGTTTTCAAATGAGAAAAACCCTAACTTCTTGCTCTACCAAATTGGGGTGGGGAGGGATGCCCAACATCATTTTCTAGAGAAAAAAGGTCAAATTATTTCATGGGTTAACAGCCTCATATTTTGTGTTTTTGCAACTATCAGCAGATACAGTACTGTTTCTGGGTATCAGGTGTTTGGAGAGTCAAATCTGGGCATGCTAATTTGAAATTCTCCAACCCCAACCCTATTTATCATTTGTGAAGTATAACTTAAGTAAAGATAGGTTGCCTTAATTTCTGAGCCAAAGAATTAATGAGAGGCCAGAGTAGAGCTCCGAGAAGAGGAGGAGAAGTAGCAGTGGTAGTAGTGATGATTTGACCTGAATTTGAGGATTTGACATGATGATTTGACATGAATGGGGAGAGGTGGACAGGTATCAGGCAATGTTCTCTAAGGAGCTAATAAAATTACAGAAAATCTCTGGTAGCTTTTTATACAGTATTATACTATTTTTCCTTTAGCACTTTGTTTGGACTTCTTCATCTGTCCAGAATGCTGACTGGCTGATGGCTAATGGTAGATTTTTCACCTCACAAAAAAAAGAGTACACCAGCAGACATGACAAGTACAGGACATAGCTGAGATTCTTTGGAAGGACACCAAAGAATCTCTGTAGGGAAGGAATGTGGCAGGTTAGAGTGGCTCCTAAAAAAAAAGTTAAAGCATTGTTTTCTGTCAATGAGACATGCCAGAGATATAAGCATATAATTTTATACAAACCATAAAAATTTAGTAGCTACATTTAAACTAAATTTATTCTCTACAATGTTTATATGAATTTTAAATTAATCAATTTTACATTTTAAAGGTGCAAGTACCTTGTCAAATCCAAATCAATCTTGAAACTTAAAATACCAATATTTTTCTATGGGGTTAAATCAAATTTAGCAAAAAATTTGCATTACAAAGTACAAGATAAGAGATTTGGTTATGGTGTATATTAAATTATCTTCCCAGTATTACTGGTGGAACATAAAATTATCATGTTCTTTAGAACATGAATAACATCCTTTATATAACACTAGGAAAACTAAGTTCCACAACAATACTTATTGAAACTCTAAATGCACATTGAAACATCTAAATGCACTAAGTACAGAAAATGTTTGCATTATTTATGAACCTATGGTATGTTGTAGAGGTAAAACTGATGATTCATTTAGCCTTGTGTGTTGGTAGTCTGAAAGCAACTTCAAAGGATATTATCCTTAGTACCTGTTAAAAAATAGATACTCTGCAAATTTCTGTTGATTGGGATGAAAATACCTAGAGAACTCATTACTCCAAAAAGAGAGAAAGTACTAAAGCCAGGGTAAAGAGTAAAAAGCAGGCCACCGGCCTAGGACTTAACACATAAGGGATAGTGGTGTTGGTGGTATACACACAGAACAAGGTACACCCAAAAAAAATTTTTTTTAAAATAAATGCCCATATTTTAATGCCATCGAATTCCACTCTTCAACATATAAATCCAGTTAAATGTGTGTCATGGGAAAGGTTCAAGGCTTCTGACAGACAATACACACAGGAAGGCACAATTCTCAAACTTTGCCTAGGGTATAAAAGTATCTTGTACTATTAAAAAAGTGATGAAAAAACCTTCAAATCCCTGTTATTAACCAAAACATAAGGTACTTTAAGTTTATTTTTTATAGGAAAATAAACACTTCAAAAATACAATGTGCCTCACTCTCAGATCTTAAGCATAAGAACTCTCATTTATAACAAATGGCATTGCAGATCCTTTCTTGAGTTAATTTAGCAACAATTACAGATGTTTGATCTCAAAAACTGAACCTTCAGAAAGGGAGAAGGAACCCACATCTATGGGGTGAGGTAAAGGCTATATAACAAAAGGACCAAAAACATATAAGAATATGTTTTTCTTCTAATTTAAAATAAATTCTCTTCTTTGAAAAGCTTACCTTTTTTATTTAGGATCATCTTACATGGGAGCCAATTTAGTATTTGCAGAACAAACCACCCTAGTTGCTAAGCAGTAATTAAGTGGGATTCTAATTAATTTTAGTATGACCCTTATCGGAAAGGTAATAACAGCTAGACAGCTAAAGTGAGCATCTGACTGACCTGTTAACTCACATACTATATAAACTAAAAGCTTACTATATAAACTAAAAGCAGTGTCCTTTATCAATGTTGAAAATGCTAATTAAGAGTAAAATATCCAGGGGATTATAAAAAGAAGCTATGGAGTACATGATAAAACCTTGTACTCCACAAATCTTCTGTGACTCTAAGTCTAACAGTAATAATTTCCATCAGGGGTGTTAAACTCAAATACAAAGAGATCCTTGCTGACAGCTGCATATTGACTTAGAGGACCACAAATTAACATTATTGATGTTGTATTGTATCATACATTTTAATCTGGTTCAGGCTGGACCCTCTAGTTCACAAAATGGCAGTTCAAGTTCCACAGCTACATTTTTACATACTTGATGATATTGTACAACGATGTGATGAAAACTATATTGGAAAATATATTGTTTCAGGACCAAGACATAAAAGACACCAAAAGCTTATGGACTACTCAGAAACCTCCTTCTTAAACAATATGAATACCATGCTCAAGAAGAGAAGGCACTGAACTAGGGAAGTACTGATCGTCACTCTCATTTTTAAAAGTTAGTTTGACTACAACTTAATAGACAGGAAATGACTGGTAATAGACTAATTCGGTGCTGTGAACGCAACCAATTTTAAAGAGGTCTAATTTCAAGATCTTTTCAAAGAGTGGTTGAATCCAAAAGAATGGAAAAGATAACCAACCAATGGCATTTTTACCCCCAAAATGGAGACTGAGAAACTGTCAATAACTATCAACTCATATATACCTACTTTCTCATCTTTATAAAATCTTAAAATCCAAACATGCATCAAGGGTATGCCTCTATGAATCCAATTTGATTGAATATGTAGAGGCAGGTGGCATAGTGGATAGAGAACTAAACTTAGAGTCAGGAAGATCTAATTTCAAATCTTAACACATACTAGCTGTACCAGCTGTGTGACCCTAGGCGAGTTACTCGACCTCTCTGTTTCTTCATCAGCAAAATGGAGAGCATCTACTTCAATGTTTTTGTGAGGATCAAAGGAGATAACATATGTAAAGCACTTTGTAAATCTTAAAACATCATATAAATAGAGCTATTATCTATCTATCTATCTATCTATCTATCTATCTATCTGTTTCTTAAGTGCCAACTACATTCTATATAGTGAGCTAGGATCCGGTAATACAAAGAAAAAAAAAACAGCATAGACCCTGCCTTCCTAAGGTACTTATAATGGGGAGAGGAAAAGGTTTAGGACATCGCATGCACAGAAGTATACTGCAAGGTAGATTATGTAAGGGAAAAAGAAGCATACAAAGTTCTCTAAGAAAATCTGCCAAGACTCTAAATCACTAAGAGAAATGCATATTAAAACTTCTCTAAAGTTTCACCTCACACCTGTCAAATTTTCAGATGATAAAAGATAGAAATAGTTAATCTTAGAGGGGCAGAAACAGAAGAATAAACCAAGACAATAGTATAAATAAGAAGTATCAGTTAAAAAAAAAAAAGCTTGTGCTTTCTCTACTATACCACATATCCTCCTTCAAATCTAGAGCTTCAGAGCACTACCTAATCCACCTAGAATTCAAAGTAAATTTTAACCAGAGAAATTTCATGTTTGATTATGAATTATCCCTCAACCACAGGCCAGAAAGGCACCTACAGCTATGCTCATCTAAATTGTTTTTTATGATGCGAACTTTTACACTGAGGTTGCTTGTGTGATCAAAATATTTGACAAAGTCTTTCATGCTAATCTTGTGAAGACCTGGAGAGATGTGTGTTAGACAAGAATACAAGTAGATTTGGAACTGGTTAAATGGCTGCACCCAAAGAGTAGTCATTCATTAAGAGCTTCATATCAACCTGCATGATTTTTAGAATACCAGAGGAATCATTCGTATTTGTCCTATGTAGTTTAACATTTTAATGAATGACTTAAAGACACTGATGGCAGGCATACTCATCTAATTTACAGAAAACACCAAATTAGGAGGGATTAGTAGACACTGCATGACAGTCAGGACCTAAAAAGATCTTGACTGGTTAGAACACTTGGATAAATCTAATAAGATGACAGGGATAAATGTAAATTCCTACGTTTTAGGTTCAAAAAAAGCAAATTCATAAGTACAAGATGAAGAAAGAATTGTCAGATAGTGATTTAACAAAGTGGCATGGATACAGAGCCAGTCTCAAAGCAATGAGGACCACTTTTTGAACACATACTTGCTGTATGGCAAGTCACTTCACTTTTCAGTACCCCTGGGCACAGGTGTTACAGTTTAGGTCTGGAACCAGATTAAAATGTAACTGGAAAGTGTTTAACCAAAATAAAAAAATACAACATAGGTAATGTTAACTTGTGATTTTTTAAATCAATATGAAACCTCCAGGGATCCTTTATTATAAATTGCTGAGAAAGTGCCAACCAATGTTATTAAGGGAATTTCCTCAAGGGGAAGGAGGTAAGCACTTTGATAATGAAATTAAAAGTCCAGTCTCCAGGCCAATCTAGATGTCTTGATGGCCTTCAAGTTCAATATGAGCTAAGGAAACTAATACAATCTTAGGTTATATTAAGAGTAAGTGCCTCTAGGACTAGGCAGGTGGTGGTCCTACCTGCTCAATCAGACCATATCTGGAATGATGAATTTAATTCTGAGCACCGCATTTTAGGAAAGATTTATAATAAGAGTCTAAGAAAGGACAGCCAGGATGTTGAAAGGCCTTAAGTTTATGTCACATGAGCATCTGCTGAAAGAACTGGGAATGTTTAGCTTAAGAAGAAACAGCCAATAAGGGGGAATGATAGCTGTTTTCAAGTATTTGAAGGGATGTTATAGGAAGGACAGAACAGACTTCTGCTTGGCCAGAAGGCAAAACTAGGAACAATGGGTAGAAGTTATAAATAAACAGTTCGAGGCTTCACTTAAGGAAAAGCTGCCTAATGATTAGTTATTCAAGAAAGGAATATGCTATCTTGGAAGCTAACTCCAAGTAACACTGGGGCATGTTCAAGCAAAAGCTGGGTGACCACTTGTGTGTGTTACACACAGACTTTTCTGTCCAGGTGTAAGTTGGACTAGATAGCCTCTGAGGTCCCATCCAGCTCTGATACTCTGTGAAATAGCACAAGACTCACAGACTGACTCATAACATTGTGCACTTCAACCCAGAGAAGCTCAGCTATCTTACAGAAAATAAAGAATGTCTCAATAATCTGTCACTAAATGAACACAGATTGATAAAACTGGTTAACATCACATAGACATTTCCTTCATTTCACTGACCTATGTTCATTTATTATTATTTTTTTAGGCAATTGGGGTTAAGTGACTTGCCCAGGGTCACACAGCTAGTAAGTATCAAGTGTTTGGTCTGAGGCCGGATTTGAACTCAGGTCGTCCTGACTTCAGGGCCAGTGCTCTGTCCACTGCGCCACCTAGCTGCCCCCCATGTTCATTTATTAAATGAAGCCTTCAACGCTAAATATTTAAATTCAACATTTTGAGATACTAAAAGTTTCTAAGTGATGAACTTTTGTTCCAGTTTTTAATATAGCAATAATAGGCACACATACACACACACAAAAAGTTAAGCAAAAAGTCTTTAAAACAACCTGGTTTTGATTAAACAGACCAGAAAAACAAGATACCAAGAGTTGGATTGTTTATGCAAGAAAAATGCAAAATGGTTTACTTTACTCTAACATTTGTGAAAATAGTGATTCTGAAGCAACCAGAGAGCCCAGTCTATGCCAAGCACTGAACAGATACCAGAATTCCAACATGAGCCTGGACATCAGAACTTTCAAAAGAGAGAACCAAAACATATAACTGTCTTCTCTGAATTATCTGAGAAATATGCCTAAACAATTTTTAAACTTTCATATTAGGGGAGCAGCTAGGTGGCGCAGTGGACAGAGCTCCAGCCTTGAAGTCTGGAAGACCCGAGTTCAAATTTAACTTCAGACACTTGACACTTACTAGCTGTGTGACCCTGAGCAAGTCACTTAACCCCACTGCCTAGCCAAAAAGAAAAAAAAACTTTCATATTAGGATAACAGTAAATAGCAATTCAGCTCTTTGTTCATAAAGGAAACCATGTAACACAATCTGATATTTTTTAAAATTAACCAAGAAACTCACATTAAGGAACTAAAATGATCAGAAGACTAGGTTTCAAGTGTGAAAATCCCTATTACATCTTGAGTCTTCCAAAATGATTTATGATAGAAAGTAGATTAGTTCTGCACTAACACTGTATGTTATTTACTTGCAAAAACAGTCAAAAATATGTACCAAATACATTCACTTATTCTTTTCCCTTATGATTAATCTGGCAGCTGCTAAAATAAATGACATTTTCCTAAATTCTCTCAACCCTTTAAATTAAAACAATGAACATTGGGAAGAATGGGAAAAAACCTCTGAATCTTTTTTTTTTTTTTTGGCTAGACAATGGAGTTAAATGACTTGCCCATGGTCACACAGTTAGTGAGTGTTATGCGTCTGAGGCTGGATTTGAACTCAGGTGCTCCTGAATCCAGGACCGGTACTCTATCCACTGTGCCACCTACCTGCCTCTTGAATCTTTTAAACTAATACAAGGCTCCTTTAAAAACTGTAAAATAGCATCCGGTTTCCTATACCCTAAAATTCTTCTATACCTAAAGCTCCTTTACTATCTTTTAGTCTAACAAGAAAATTCACAAATAACACAAATAGGCCCCTCCTATTTATGAAATATACTTACTTCAAAGGCTTTTCTGTATTTTGGGAGGAAAATCTAAAGTTTGTGATAGTAAATCACAAGGGTCATATTTTCAAATTAAACAGAAGGCTAAATACATACTTTATGGGATCAACAAAAAATGAATTAAGTAAAACCTCTTATTTAAGGCCTAATGCTTAAGCTAACATTTTATGATGCATAAGGGGGTTATGCCAATGTATTAGTTTAAATATGAAGATTATGGATAACCAAATATTCTGGACAGCTGAAACCATGAAAACTTTTTTTTAATTTTAATCATACTGGATGGAAATCTTTCCAAAATGTATTACAGACTTGCAATAATTATGTTTGGAATATACCTAATATAGCAATCATTTCTTGGTAACTCAAGGTTTGTTGCAAATAAATACACACACACACACACACACACACACTGTGTTGCACTAAAATATCTGCTAATTACTGAGTTAAGTCTGTCTTTCCCTAAAAGGCCCCTAAGCACTGCAATTTTTCTTAGTTGTGTTTTCTGTCTTCCCCTTGTCAGTTGTCAATTATCACTGCCCTCAGTGGGCATGACTAGAGTAATTCTTTTTCCATTTTTAAAATGCTGCTTCTATTCTTCTGTGAGGCTAGAAATTAGATGAGTCTTATTAGAATTATCTGTAAGTGTAAGCGGTCTTTATTTGGTAGCTGTCGGAGCTCTCCTATGAGTAACATAGACAAATTTTTGTTCATGGACTCTGTAAAATCTATTTTGGTTAGTCACATACTTTTTTTTTTTTGGCCTATTCTGGTTCATGATTCTCTTTTATTTGTTGAAGATGCTCATAGCAGAATTTCAAATAAGTGAATTATTAGTGTATTTGTGGGGATTTAAGGGGAAATTGAGGTAAAGAGGCACTTAAAAACACTGTAGTCCTGTAGATCAATGTTAAAGTCCACCTTTCATTGCCTCAATGAAAATATCCACTACAATACTCAGGATACATCAATTTCTGAAAAAAATTGTACAGTATTTGTCAAAAGTTCAGTGACTCTTGATAACTATGTGTTTATAATTATGTGGTATATACTTTTGTTTTTAAAAGTATTTTTTAAATACAAAGGGCACTTCAGTTTCCAGGGCTGATAGAATTTCAAATTTCCTCTCATCTCAATTGGTATGGCAGGGAATAAGTCGTTCTAAAGAATTTCTTCACAAAATTTGCCAAGCTTAAGGGACTAGTCTAGAGATTTTTCCACTTAGCAAAATGAAAATGATACTAATAGAGCACTATGTACTACGAGTTAAATATAAAAAATGGCTTTAATAAAGTTAGTTATTAAATGAGGGTATATACAAAATCTGGTTTAATCCATAAACAGGATAGTAGCAAATTTACATAGGGTCAGTTCACCCCCACCCACATAAGCTAATTGGGTATTTTTACACATGATCTTCAAGCTTTATCCACAGAAGTTCTGAAACTGAGTTTATTAGTTTTTATCTTTACCCAAAAGGTAAATACTAAGTCCTTGAAACCAGCAGGGACACCGATATCATGACCTCTTCCAGCAGCATCCAGTGATTGCTACTGAATCCACCACACCTTCAAATAGCTGCCACGTCAGAAGGAGCCAGGAAATGCAATCGAGTACCCATCCTTGCAACGTGATTCATTGATTCACAATTTTCAAACCCAAATACTTAAAACCTCTCCAACTCTGAATCCTTCCACACGAAAATCTCCATCCGTTAACTTGCACAAAGCAAACACATGAACATTTACGGGGGGGAAGTCACGGAGGCTTGATATCCGAAGTTTCAACTAATCAAACAGGCAAAGGCCTGCAAAATGCAGGAGCAGCTATATCTCTAACTTCACTTCTAGAACTCTGAACACATTATCTGAGCTTAATTGAGCGCCTGGACATCTATCTACACATTCTGCAAAAAGTTTAGCCCACTTGTAAGGTGTGCAGAAGCCACTTTGGTGGAACAAATTCGCCAGTCCCATCTTTTCCTATGAAACTTCTCTCTATAATTTTCCCAGACCGGCTTCCCCTAACCCCCTCCGCCCGCGCCCCATCCCCCGGTCCTCGGCTCAGGAGAGACAGATGCATCAGGTTAAGGAGAGGTGGTGGGAGGACTACAGCCCCGAATCGGAAACTTTCTTTTCCCTTCGAGGAGCCCAGATTGCTAGATAGCCTAGGCTTTCCTGAATGTAACCCGAGCACCTAACCCAGGAATACACGAAACCTGGCCCTTCCGCACCCCGGCAGCCAAGCGGCCCTAAGCTGAGCCTGGCAGGGGAGAGAAGGTGGGGACAGCCCCGGGAGCTGCAAGGGAGGAGACAGCTCGGCCGGGGCTCGGGGGAGGACAGGGAGCCGGGGATGCCGTTCCGCGAGCAAGTGCGACGAGAGGCCACGTCTCCCCCTCGGCCCCGGGAAGGGGCAGGGGGGGTCTTCTGGGAGGGAGAAGTCGGCGGAGGTGAGACGGCCCGGGGGAGCTCCGCATCACCCAGCCGAGGGGGACGGAGCAGTGCAAGAGAGACCCGTGGAGCAAAGCACGAAGGAACCTATAACCGACCCGCCTGCAGCCCCCCACGCTACCCCCGGCGCGCCGGGAGGCCGCTCCCGGGCCCCCGGGGCCTCCCTCACCGGCGCAGGAGCGGGTCTTCCAGATCTTCAGCAGCAGGATGATGATGGCCGCCAGGTGGGACAGGTCCCCGGTCAGCCGGAAAATGTTCATGGCGGCGGCGGCAGGAGCGAGCAAAGCCGGGGGCGGGCTGCGAGCGAGCGCGGCGGCGGCGGCTGGCGGGACGGGGAAGCGACGCGGCGGCGGCGGCCGTTTAGGTGCTGCCCCTAAAGAAAGCGGCGAAAATGGCGAGATGAAGGAGCGACGTGGCCCGGGGACGTGGCCGAACAGCCAGCGCCGCGCCCAGTGTAGTCTGGGAAAGGAGAGCCGACCCCCCCCCCGCCTGCGGGCCACGCCCCCTGCCGCCAAGGCCACGCCCCTTAAAGGGCACTATTCCACGAGAGTGCGCTTGCGCCGCGAGAGCATCCTGCTTCTCCCTGGGGTTTGTCCCAGACTGCCAACGCTCTTAGGAGGATTTTTAACTCCCTGCGTTGTGTCATCCCTTAGGTTTTGTGGCAGAGCAGCGCAGGAAATCTGATATGATTCGGCTTAGAAATGGGGAGAAATTAGCCAAGGGCTTTCTCGCTTGTATTCTATGATGCTGTGGAAGGAATCTTAAAAGATGTTTATTCTGTACTAAATTGTAAACTCCCCGAGGGCAAGGAACGTCTCAGCCCGTCACCGCGCCTTTTACAATAATCAGCACAGGGCAGGCACTTAAAATATTTTTTTGGCTTACAAGAAAGTTCTTTGAAAGCCTAAACGAGCTTAGAAGAAGTAATATTGGCGTTGGTAGGAATAGCTGGCATGAAAACACATATATAATTGATTTATTGCTTGCCTTCTCAATGGGTAGGGAGGGTCTGGACAGGAAGGGAGAGAATTTGGAATTCAAAAGTTAAAAATCAATGTTAAAGTTTAAAAAAATAAAATTTTTAAAAATTTAAAAAAATAAAATACAAACAATATTCATTTTAAAAAGAAGCTTGGCATAGAGAATTTCCTGACATTGAGTCAGGAAGGCCTAGGTTCAAAGAAGCATAGTTTCTTTTTTTTTTTTTCAGGATATACCTATGTGCCATTTATTGAATACGCTGGTATATCTGTTAAGATTCCTAATCCTTATATATCCCTGTTACCATTTTAAGTCTTTTTTAATTTTTTTACTTTTTTTATTAATTTATTTTTAGTTTTCAACATTTACTTCCATAAGCTTTTGAGTTTTAAATTTTCTTCCCCTTCCTCCCCGCCTCCCTCCCCAAGAGGGTGTGCAATCTGATAGAGGTTGAAGATAGAGAAGAATTTGAACCAATAGGAGGAACCACAAGAAAGAAGAAACAAAACAAAACAGAAGAAAGAAAATAAAAAGAGCAAATAGTAAGCTAGAGAAGCATAGTTTCTGAAGGGGTTTCTAATCTGGGCTTCCTAACCAGACTACTGGGAGTCCATGGATAGATTTCAGAGGTTCTGTGAACTTGGGTGGGGGAAAAAAAATACATCTTTATTTTTATTAGCTTCAAATTGAAATTTAGCAGTCAGTCAATAAACATTTTATTAAGCCCCTTCTATGTGCCAGGCACTATGCTAAGAGGTGGAGATACAAAGAAAGGTAAAAGATAGTCGCTGCTCTCAAAGAGCTTACAGTTTAATAGAGGGAGGGAGAGGGGGGAGAACCAACATGCAAACAACTAGCTGCAGACAAAAACTATTTCCTTCAATTAAGAATTTTTAAAAACTCATTCTGATTGCACACCATCTTGGGGTGGGGGAGGGAAAGGAGGAGGAGAAAATTTGGAACTCAAAATCTTATGGAAGTGAATATTGAAAACTAAAAATAAATTAATTAATTTAAATATACCCTAGACCAACCTCCCTCATTTTACAGATAGGCAACTAACAGGTCCACAGTGACTTAATCAAGGTCACACAAGAAGCAGATGTCAGAGGCAGGATTTCACCCCAAGCTCTCTAACTCCTGAGTCTGGGTTCAAGTCCTGCCTCTGGACACATACTAGTTGTGTGCTCCTGAGTACTTCATGTAGCCCCTCAATGCCACAGTCCAAGACTATTAATTAAAGATGATTTCTTAGGACTAGAGGTCTAAAGCCAGAAGGAATTTCAGAGACCATCTAATTCACCCTCTTCATTTTACATCTGTAATCTCTAAGGCCTAGGGAGGTTAAGTGACTTAAATGTCCAACTCCACATAGGCAGTAAGTGTCTGAACTGGGATTTGAACTCAGGTTTTCTGGAACTTCAGTGATTGTGATCTATCCATTGTACCACAGCTACAAATCTTTCCGTATCAGTGGAGGGAATTTTCATACTGGGAGTTTTTCTGTGTGAATTAAAATTATTGGTTAGGATCTATCCTTATCCCCCAAATCTACTTTAAAATCTATTATTTAAAATATAGACTGTTTTTACCTTTTTCATGAAAAGCTCCTGAGTACCTAGAGATGGACACAATTCAGCAATCCTAGCATGTGAAAGGACAGAATTTCAATGGGATATATGCAGCAGAGTACATTTAATTTTTTTACATTAACATCAACAAAATGTTAATTTTACATTAACATTTCAATGGTCAATTAATTTTTGAGTATGATTTAAAAACAGAACTCATTTATTAAATATCTACTACTTGCAGAGCATTTGCAGAAGGCATTGGGGAAAACAAAGTTAAGATGATACTGTTTGCTTTCTCAGAGCTAAATCTAATTGGAGGATGTTACACAACTGCTATTTTCCCCTACGGTGAAAGAGGTATGTATATAAACCTTTGTTTATAAACAACTGATGTATACTTTCTTTAAATGACCAGGAAAATCAAAGGCATGTATATCACAGTGTCCTTGAAGGTGACAAGATCTTCCTATTCCTGCTCTATGTAAAAATACATTGTCTTCATAAAGTACTGTTAAGATGAGCTTTCTTTAACCCCCCCCCCCAGCAAAAGTATAGGTATTATCATTATCACTAATTTTGACAAAATAAAAAGGTCAGTCAATTTAACTAAAACTACAGTGATGCCAAAGTAGAGAAATTAGACATACTTGAAAGACATTTTAAAATTTCAATTTTGAAATTTTGTGACCACCTCTCTCTCTTTAGAATCTACTTAATTTTCTGAATGCATTTCAAAACTTTTTTTTAAATACAAGCCTTGCTTTATTTTTGTGAAAGGAGAAAAAATCGTATCTTGAGCATCTATGAATGCAAAATGGAGGCTCTAGAATTTAAGAGAGAAGAGTGTAGTGTGGAATTTTTTCTTTAAAAAAATATCATTTATTAATGCCTTTTGTCTTTATATCAGTCACTCTACACTCCTTTATTAGTCCCACCTCGTGACAGAAACAATTAAAAAAAATCTGATTCTGGGACTGACAATGTATACAATAGTTCACCCCAAAAGCCCCCACATCTGTAGCTTGAGAAAGAAAGTTTCAATGTCTTTTTTCTGATACTTTCACCGTTTTTTTTTCTCTTACTACAGTTAAACTTCCTTTTAGTGATCTAATTTACATTGTTGTAGAGTCATTATGTTCTTAGGATTCTTAGGATTCCGATTATTTTGCTCTGAATTAGTGTATACAAATCATCCCACATATCTGTGAATTCTTCATATTTACTATTTTTCCTGCACAATAATATTCCATTATATTCTCATACCTAAATTTTTTCAGCCATATGTCAATCAAGGGGCAAGTCAAGTCAAAAAGCCTTTATTAAGCACCTACAATGTGCCAGGCACTGTACTAAGTCCTGAAGGTACTAAGAAAGACAAAATAGTCCTTGCCCTTAAGATTACTCACAATCTAATGGGGGAGACAACATGCAAACAGCTATGTATAAACAAGATATATTCAGGATAAATTGGAAATAGTCACAGAGGGAAGATACAAGCATCAAGGAGGCCCAGGAAAGGCTTCTTGAGGAAGGTAGGATTTTGGCTGAGAAGTAAGCCAGGGAAGCCAGGAGGTGGAGACAAGACTCCATAAAGTATTTTAGTATATAACAGATGTTTATGTCTTTGCCGTCCTTGGGGTATATGCTCAATGGCTAGGTCAAAAGGTATGGGCACTCACTTTTCTTGCATAATTCTGGATGAAAATCCCAAACCTTTGGCACACCTTACAGCTTCACCAACAATATATCAACATGCCTATCTTTTTGCAGTTCTTCCAACATTTACTATTTTAATCTTTTTTAAAAATATTTGCCAATATGCATGGTGTAATGTGAAACCTCAGAGTTGTTTTCATTTGTTTTCCTCTTACTATTGGTGATTGGAACATGTTTTCAGGAGGTCATTTATAGTTTGCGATTCTTCTTTTGAAAACTGTTCATATCCCATAACCACTGGGAAATGGTTTTTGGTGTTAAATATATGTTAATTCCCTGTGTGTTTTGGATGTCAGACTTTTATTGGTGAGATTTGATGCAAATATTTTTTCCCACATTATATTTTCTCTTCTAATTCCGTCTAAATTGATTTTATTCATGAAAATCTTTTTAATTTTATGTAGTCAAACTATCTTTTTTTTTTGATTACCTTTATCTCTTCTCTGGCAAAGAATTCTCCTCTAACTCTGGTTGTGAAAGGTGTGATTTTCAATCATGTGACATTTTAGCACAGATTTGCTAATGAATCATCTGAGTTCCTATGGGAACTGAGTGATCTATCTTTAAAAAAAAAAAGGCAGGTAGAGAGGGGGCCTCCAACCACATGACAGAATGAGAATCTGTTTTTGAAAAATTTACTTTCTGCAGTTTTCATTAGAAAAGCAGCTCTGTTTCAGTCTTTTCCTGAGCCCTGGCATGTTCTGGTTGCCATGGGGCTGGAGGCATCCTGCAAATTTTCAGAAATGACATCATCACAGCAGTCACAAAGGCTTCTGCATCTTACTCTGCTGAAGGATGGATAACTGATTTGTTGCTTGGTAATGAATGAATACCATTTACTTACTACAACAATGCTTTTAATTCCAAGGGTCAAGAGAGCACAAAACAAAGTAAGGTGGAGGGAAAAAAAAAACCCTGGTAATTTCCGAGCAGCTTCTCTGTTCACTCCCATGAACATCCTAGGCACCTGAAACATTTGAGAAATCAATTTAATGTCACAAAGTGTTGCATTTTCACTTCTAAGTGGTAGAATGACCACCAATGCATCAACTAGTCTCTGATCTTTTCTGGGATTTCATTTAGTTTGATGCTGCTGAACAACTATCCTATAAGGAAATAGCCAAAGATTTTAGCCATAAACTGAAATAAAACCAGAATGGAAATCCCATCCAATCCTGGTTAAAAAAAATCTACTTGAATTGTGTCTACTTCTCACTCACATCATATTGAGATTTAACTTATAAATGTGGATCTGCTATATGTTATCTCATATCAATAAAAACTTTTCCTTCCTTCCTATAACTTCTTTGTGTCTGAATAAGCAAATGAAACTGTCCTAAGAACAAAGGCTGGAGGGATTTTCTAACAGTTGAGATAAGCCCAAGGCAAAAGGCATGGCAGTCAAGGACACTTTTTAAAATCAGGCAGAGCCATGATGACAGAGTAGCAGGAAGTAATGCAGCCAACTTTCACAAAATTCCTCCAAACAGATCTAGAAAATGCAACAGACTGAACCTTGATGGGGAAATCAGAAAAAGTCACAATGAGTCCTTTGTCCAGCCCACATTGATATAAGGAAACAAAGAGGTCTGCTGAAAATGGGGACTAGGTTGGGGAAGCAGCACTCTATTGGTAGATCACTAAGGGACAGGCTGTGCACCAGGACAAAAGGAGATTCTAGACTAATACAAGGCACCCTAGACTCATATTGGGGCATTTTTAGGTACAGGTGCCAACTGGCAGCTTTAGCCACTCCCCAGTTCTGGTCACACATCAAGGTGGATTGTAAAGGGGAAGTAACCACAGAAGTGTTATTCCAGGTTAGGGAGGAGGAAATTCAGAAGCAAGCAGCAGTGGTTTGTCTGGGACCCCAGGAGCAGAGTGTAATCTCAGTTCTACCATCTAGCCCAGCCTATAGAAGAATAATCAGGGCAGGAGTCCCAGACCAAAGGAGAGCCTAAAGTTCTGTCAACTCTGAACCAGCAGAACTTCCTAGCTGACTGATAGGAACTGAGTCTGGCAGCATTCTCTTCTTCCTCTGACCAAAACCCAGATCAAGAACTTACAGAGCTTGGAATGGTGGAGGAGGTGGGGCAACAATCAGACTTTGCCCTGGATCAAACCACTTTGTGAGCACAGAAGGCTTGTAGAACCCTAGTTTATTCTTGATATCCTATAAAAACACAATATGCAATACCTGAAAAAAAAAAAAAGCAGCAACAGGATCAGACCAGACCTTCCCTCCAGAAAAGTAGAGCCCAGCCTTAATATCAAATCTGAAGTCAGGAAGGAGGCTGGAAGAATGGGCAAACAAAAAAAGAATACTACAATAATGACATATTATAATGACTAGAAGATAATGACTCCAAAACATCTATAAGCAAGTCTCAGAGAAAAATTCAATTAGAATTCCTGCAAGACATGAAGCAAGAATTTTAAAAAAAGAGTTAAAATGTTTTTATAAATGATATAAGAGGACTTGAGGGAAAATTGAAAAAGAAATGAGAACCATGAAAGAAAAACCTGGAAAGGGGATTAACAGGTTGGCACAAGAGGTATAAAACCTTGCCTAAGCAACAAACTCCCTGAAAATTGGAATGGACTAAATAGAAACCAATGATTCCATGAGACAACAAGAAATGTTTTTTTAAAAAAAAACTTCAAGAAGACTAGAAAAAATGAAAAAAGAAGAAGGAAATATAAGGTATCTCATAGCAAAAATAATTGGCCTGAAAAACAGATCATGGAGGAAAAATTTAAGAATCATTGGACTACTAAAATGCCATGACCCCCCAAAAAGCATAGACATTATACTTCAAGAAATTTTGAAACCACCCAGATTTCTTGGAACCAGAGGGCAAAGTGGAAATAAAAAGAATCTACTAGTCACGTACTTAAGAGAACCCCAAAATGAAAACTCCCAGGAGCACCATAGCCAAAATCCAGAGCTTCCAAGTTAAAGAAAAATTACTGAATGCAGCCAGAAAGAAAGAATTCAAGAATTGAGAAGCCATAATCAGGATCACACAGGATTTAACAGCCACCACCACAAAAAAGCAAAGAACCTGGAATATGATCCAGAAGTAAAAAGATATGGGTTTACCTATAGGGGGATAATAGACCTTTAATGATATAGAGTACTTCTAAGCATTTCTGATGAAACGACCAGGCTGTATAGAAACTCTGAAGTTTAAATAGGAGTGAAGAAAAACATAAAAAGTAAATATAAACAATGACAATTGATCAAACAAAGACAAAGTGCTTATATTCCAATTTAGAGAGATGATACATGTGTTTCTTCTGATACTGATCATCATCAGGGGTTGTGAAGGGAGTTAATTAGACAAGGCCTGGGAGTGGTTGTGTTATATCTTGATGATCTTAAGAGAATAATGGAAAGAGAAAAGAAGAGAAATACACTGGGGGCCAGAGTGGGGAGGAAAAGGATGGTTAGGGGAAATTACCTCATTATCTCATTATTAGGGTACTATCTTATTATTAGGATACACAATTAGACATTTATATAAATAAGGAGGAAGGGGTGAAGAGAGCAGTTGATACTTTAACCTTGCTCTCTTCAGAACTGGTTAAAGAAAAGGAAGGAGAGAGAGAGAGAAGGGAAATAGAAGTGTAAGGGGAGAAGGGGGAGAGGCGATTAGAGGGAGGGTAGTTTAAGGGAGGGATTACTCCTAAGCAAAACAAACTCCAAGGATGTACAAAAAGTATTTATAGCTCTTTTGAAGTGTCAAAGAATGGGAATCTGAGGGGCTGCCTATAAATTGGGGAATGGATGAACAAGTTGTGATATATAAATGTCATCAAATACTATTGTGATTTAAGAAATGATAAAAGGGATGGTTTTAAAGAAACCTTGGAAGATTTGTATGACTTGATGCTTAGTGAAGTGAATGGTATCAGGAGAACAATTTCTACAATGACAACAATACAGTAAGGGCAAACAACTTTGAAAGAATTAGGAACTCTTATGAGTGTAATGACCAACCATGATTCCAGAATATTAATGAAACATGCTACCCACCTCCTCATAGAGAGGTGAAGGATTTAGAAAGCAGAATGAGGGCAATTTTTTTTCCTCATGGCCAATGCAGAAATTTGTTTGGATGTTTATAACAGAGTTTGCTTTTTTTTAGTTCTCAAGTTGGGTGAGTATTTGGGGTGGAAGGGTTAGAAGACAAATGATTGCTAATTAAAAAAATAAAATATAGTTAAAAAATAAAGTATAAGCTCTTTGCAAAACATTACTGGTAGAAGATTGTTAGCAGTCTCACCTCATGAGATAGCAAATAGTAATTTAAAAGCAAATGAGAGTTCATAGATCTTGGTATGAGATCCAGCTAAGTAAGATCATACTAAGAGCATGTATAGATGAAACTTAAAGGATGACAAATAGATGAGAAATGCAATAGCACACCTATAGGCAATATATTGTCATCAGCAATGAGGAAAAAAACCACTGCAGTACCCAATATACTAAGTGTGGAAGTGTCAGTGGTATTTAAGAAGATGGAATTAGACCCTTTGAGCCAGTGATACCACTATGAGGCTTATATCCCAAAGAGGACAATGGCAGAGGGAAAGGACTCACATGTACAAAAATATTTATAGTACCTCTTTTTTTTATTATAACAAAGAAATGGAAACAAAGTATGTGTTCACTGAACAAATTGTGGTATAGGAACAAAATTATGCTATATGAATGTAATGGAATATTATTATTGCATAAGAAGTTATGGATATGAGAAATTCTGAGAAGTCTAGAAAGACTTGTATGAATTGACATAGAGGGAAATGAGTAGAATAAAAAATAAAACACAACAATTTATGTAATCACTATAATGTGAAGGCAAACAACTCCAAATGACTTAAGAACTTAGTGTAACAATCAATGTGTTGATTTATTTTTCTTGACTATACACTTATTTGTTACAAGAGAGGGCTTTTATGGGGGAGAGAAGATAGTGATGCAAAAAAAGAAGAGAAATGAAAAGAAAAAATAAGAGACTATTAATGAAACATTTAAAATATATATGAGAGCAAAGAGATACTCAGACAGGAATAAAGACAAACAGGCAGTTTTGTTATTATCATGTCAAATTTAATATACTTTTTTAAAAGACAATGTTAACAGAAATCCAGTTGCATATATGACCCTCTTTTGAACTGTTTCCTATATAGTGAAATGTTCATGTTTGTTGATGTTTGCTAAGTTCATCAGGTTTGGTAATAAAAAATAAAAATTTTAAAAAAAAGCCATCAGAAAAGACTACTGGATATAGCAATAGAAATCAGACTAAATTTTTTAAAAATCCTCATACTGAAAGCAAAATGGCATCCTGAAAAGCATATTGGTTTTGCAGTCATATTATCTGAATATGAATCAGAATTCTATTACTTACTAAGTGAGGTCTTTAAGGAAGTTACTTAACTTCTCTGGGCCTCATTTTCTCATCTCTAAAATGAGAGGGTTAGGGTCAATAATCTATAAAGTCCCTTCCATCTCTAAATCCTATGATCTCATTGTAAAAAGCTTTCAGGCATAGATTTTCAAGATATCTCAATATGGTGCTGGAGAACTGCCTAACAGGTATTCATTCTTCTCTCTGACTTGGAAAGAAGCAAGCTTGTGAAAATAAGCAAGTAATTTGGGAAAATTCAATATATCTTTTTAAGAGTGGGCCATTGTAGTCTTCTGTGAAAGAATTGGCAGAATTCAATTGCCTAGGTAAATTAAAAGCAAAGTCACTTAACTGGAATGAAAATAAACCTTGAATTTACTAGCTCTTAAGTAAAAAACCAGGCAGGTAGGTGGTACAGGTGAAGTCAGGAAGACTCATCTTCCTGAATTCAAATCTGGCCTCAGACACTTACTAGCTGTGTGACCCCAGGCAAGTCACTTAAATCTGGCTGCCTCAGTTGCCTCATCTGTAAAATGAGCTGGAGAAGAAAATGGCAAACCACTCCAGTATATTTGCCAAGAAATCCCCAAATGGGGTCACAAAGAGTCAGAAATAACTCAACAACAACAAAAGTAAGAAACCGTATTAGAGGCAATTTACTTGACAAAATGAGAAAATGTTCAATTCTAATCAAGGAAAAAATAAAGTTTTGTAATTAATTTCACTTATTAAGAAAACATGCTAATTTGCAAATGATACACTCAGTGCAGTGAAGAAAATTAGTTA
This sequence comes from Vombatus ursinus, assembly GCF_900497805.2. NCBI lineage: Eukaryota > Metazoa > Chordata > Mammalia > Diprotodontia > Vombatidae > Vombatus > Vombatus ursinus. The sequence goes on from NW_020954585.1 coordinate 7,212,303, forward strand.
TGAAGATGGTTTGAGATATGATTTGGGGGGCAGCTAGGTGGCACAGTGGATAGAGCACCGGCCCTGAAGTCAGAAGGACCCTGAGTTCAAGTGTGACCTCAGACCAAACATTTGACACTAGCTGTGTGAACCCTGGGCAAGTCACTTAACCCCAATTGCCTTAAAAAAAAAAAAGAGAGAGAGAGAGACACAGAGAGAGAGAGATGATTTGGAAGTAAAGAGGTACTGAGCTCCTCTCTTTATCTAAATGTTGTGATTTTATAACTGTGAATTATTACTTATTAATGACTTTTGTCTGGAAGACAATGTCCTTCTGTCTTAAGTATTCAAAATAGGTACATTCAGTTTGTTAAAGTTAACTCAGTACCTTGGAAAGACCATTTTCATTGAGAAGCTTTGTCTCTTGCCAAGAGCCTCTGAATTTTTGCTTCGAGTAAGATCATAAATCCTTGTCAGCTCTGAAAAAAGCTAGGGATAGGGTGGGAGTAGATGTGGGGTGTAAATAGAGGCCTTATAAATTCCACCCTAAGACCAGAGATAATTTTAAGGCATTGGCTTATGGAAGAACTAAGATCCCCTTTCCCAACACAAACATATATTCATAGCCTAAGGAGGGGGTGTGGAAAGGGGTGGGGAATGGCAAAGTTTTGCTTATGGCAAAGAAATTATTAATGTGGTAAATTGTCTGACTACTGATTATGAAATCTATGGAAACTCACTGGGTAAATTGTAATTCAACTGATACACACACACACACCCCCCAGTGTTATTTATATCTTTGAGTCAACTTTGGGTCACTAGACCAAAGTTTATTCCCTTTTGTCCTAGGGATTGATATACAGTACATTAAGTCAAAGGTGTCAAAAACAGAACCAGATTAAAATGTAATTGGGAAATATTTAACCAAAAAAAAATAACAGAATATTACACTTTAAAACTGAGCCAATATATTGCCCACAGGGATCCTTATGTATGGGATTAGTTGCCTGTTTCCATTTGAATTTGACACTAGTGCATTAAACAGTATCTGTAGCCAATGTCTTTCTGGGTTTTGAATGAATTATGTATTAATTTTATGTGTAAAACCCCAAAATGTGATAATTTTCTTTATTTCTATGACTGACTTTTGCATAAAGGATGTATTAAATTGAGAAAAAGAAACCTAAAAGCTTTTGGAAAGTCCTTGTACATACTTAATAAGTACTATGGATAAATGTTTCTAGTAATTGCTACTAATTGTAGCAATTTATACCTTATTGTGATATTACTATTAATTTGGGAAATAATTGTATTCTGCTCTTAAGTTGTAAACTCTGGAACTTGCTATATGAGGTGGAACTTTTGGAGATTGTGACTTTATTTGCTTTGAGTTTGAATCTAGATATAACTTTGAATTATTTTTAAACTGTCAAAAGTTGTCCACTATTCAAGGGAAGATGCCAAGAGTTACTCAAAGGGAGGACTATTTAAAATGTAAATGCCTGGGAAGTTTGAGAAGATGGCCTTATGAAGGTAATGGCAGGATCCTCTTGACTCAGTTTCCTCACTGTCCTATTTCCTTTTTGAACAGGAATATTTCCCATCTTGTAGATAATGAGTCTGGCTATGGGAACTTTTGAACAGTGTGGAACTCTGTTGCATGACTGGCTGTTCCAAAAGGTATTTATGACCTTTACCTGAAATCAAACAGAGCTAAAGGAATTTTGTAAAACCATGTCCCTCCTCTTTTCATAGCAGATTTCTCTAACCATGACAGAAGAACTACAGATGTTTTATAGTGAAATTTATTGTTACAATCACCTGGAATTACTAAGCCTACTATAATGGAATGCAGGTATGAAGGACCTTATTGTATATATTTCTACTATTCTGAATTTGTGGCCATTACTTGTCTCAACTTCCTTAACCTAGGCAACTAGGACAAATCAATTATTAGACTTGACATTTCTTTGCCCATTGGTTTAATAGTTATATATTAGGATATAAGATTACATCCTTACATTTTCATATTCTTTCTGTCTAAATAATCCTTCCCCTCCTATGATTTGAGGATAAAATATATCTTCAAAAGAGGGGAAATGATAAAGGTGTAAAAGCTCTAATTCTTAATTGATTAGTAAACCGTACTTTGAGAAAGGCGACAAGATTAGATAATTTCTTTTTTTTTTTTTGTGAGGCAGTTGGGGTCAAGTGACTTGTCCAGAGTCACACAGCTAGTGAGTATTGTGTTTCTGAGGCTGGATTTGAACTCAGGTCCTCCTGACTCCAGGGCTGGTGCTTTATCCACTGCACCACCTAGTTGCCCCCAAGATTAGATAATTTCTACTTATTGACTGGAATATATGTAGTTGGCTCCTCAATGTTTTCCAGCTGGTAAAAGAAAAAACACAAAAGGCTTGGTTGGTATTTTTTTTTTGTGAGGCAATTGGGGTTAAGTGACTTGCCCAGGGTCACACAGCTAGTAAGTGTGAAGTGTCTAAGGTCAGATTTGAACTCAGGTCCTCCTGACTGTAAGGCCAGAGCTCTATCTATTACACCACCTAGCTGCCCCCAGCAAGTAATTTTTCAAAAAATTAACTGAAAAGGTGGAGCAAAGTCCTGAACCATCTTTAGCTCCACTTAAAAATCTACAGATGCCTAGCCACATAAATACAGATTTTGATTATGTTTTCATAATTGTCTATAAATTCTCAAGTCAGAATGAAGCTTTTACATATAGAATTGTTTTAATAGCTGGAAAAAAAATTTTTAATCATTTTTTTTCCTGTTTGAGGACTCTGAAAATATCAAGAAAGAGAAGGACTCATTTTATGGGTCCCAAGAACTGCACTATCCACATCACCTAGAAAGTTTGGTAAGGTAGGAAAAAAACAAATGACATGTGAAAATTGAAATTCTCAAAACTTTCAGATGAATTGCAAGCAGTCTAGTATGATGCTCTTCCTATACCTCTAATGTTAATAAGGTTAATGCAAAAAACGCCCACTCGTCTCCACCACAGGGTACGTGGAGGGGAGTCATGTGCAAGAAGACTAGAAATATAGGATGGGAATAGGTTGTAGTGAGCTTTAAATGCCAACTTTATGTTTTAGCCTAGAAGCCCTCAACAATAGTAAGGAAGCTCAGCAGAGGAGTGGGTTGAGAGGAAAGACAATGAACTCGGTTTTGGATATGCTAAATTTCAGATGAGCGCCTAGGTAGCACAGTGGATAGAACACCCAACCTGGAGTCAGGAAGACCTGAATTCAAATCTTCCCTCAGACACTTACTACCTGTGTGACCCTGGGCAAGTTACTTAATTCTGTTTGCCTCAGTTTCCTCATCTGTAAAATGAGCTGGAAAAGGAAACAACAAACCACTCTAATATCTCTGCCATGAAAACCCCAAATGAGGTCACAAAGAGTTGGACACGACTGAAACAACTGAACAACAAGAAGTCTGAAATGTTCAATAGGCATTTTGTGATGTGGTCCTATAGTCCTGGAGACTAGGACTGGATAGATACATAGCTATGGAATTCATCTGCACGGAGAAGATAATGAAACCCGTAAAATAGAAGCTCGTCTGTTTGGCAATTAAAGTCTTCACAATCTGGTTGCAACCTACCTCTCAAGGCTACCTTTCAATTGCATGTCCCTCCCCTTCACTTGTGCTACATGTTAGCAAACTGGTCTATTTGCTGTTTCCTGAACTCAACATTCCAGCTTCTGCCTCTTCCTGCCATGTCCTTTAGGGCAGGGATTATTATACTTTTGTCTTTGTATCCCCCTATGCCTGGAATGCACTCCCTCCTCACTCTTGCCTCTTAGAATCCTTAGGTTCCTTCAAGGTTCAGCTCAGATGCTGCCTTTTATGGGAATCCTTTCCTGGTTCCTATACCTGATAGAGCTTCCTCCTCCACATATGGATATCTATTTTCTGTGTCATATTCACACCATAGTAGAATATAAGCTCCTTGAGGGAAGGGGCCATTTATCATTTCATCTTTGTATCAATTAACAAGCATTTATTAAATTCTTACTATGTGCCAAGCACTGTACTAAGTACCAGGGATATAAAGAAAAGCAGTGTCTCTGACCTCAAGGAATGTACATTCTGATGGGGAAGATAAAATGAACATAAATTGGTACATGAAAATACATATAGAGTAGACAGAAGGTAACCTTAGAGGGGAAAGCTCTAGCACCTAGGGGGAATGGGAAGCCCTTCTGTAGAAGATATCCCCAGGACATTGAAGGTGTTGAATAAATGCTTATTGGATTGGATTGGATGATATGTTTATTGCACTGAGTCCCAGAAAAATAATAGGACTCTCTTTACGAGATTCATAGTTACTAAAAAGAGTTCAGTGTTGCTTATAGCAAGATTATAGCAAGCAATGCAACAATTTAGTCTATTGGAACAATGATCTATATCCACATTAGAATAGGAGATTAAGCCAGATCCCAATTAGGAAATTTATCCACTGCTATTAATGATCCTAAATAGTTCACTTGCTACCTCAAGAGATTCTATTTTTAACACCAGTATTCTCCCACTGATGTTATGTGGCTTTAAATGGCAGAATATTTTGATCTCAGAAGAACCATGATTACAGGGTTTGCCCATAAGGCAACAGAAAGATGCTTAGTGGGTATAAGCAGTCTGCAGCATATTATCAACAATGACTTGTGCATGTGGAGCCACAATATCAAGGGCATACATAACTGAAAAGGAGGTGGGCCAGTCAGGTCTGAAGGGTGAAGAATAACAGATGGAGAGCTTGAGAATGGCACTTTCATCCATTAAATATTAAGAGAAGCAGAAAAAAGGCTTCTAATGCATTAGATGAATATTAGAAAAATAAATGGACAAAAATAACATGAGAGGGTGGATAATTTGTAACATATCAATCAATCAATAATCAATCAGCAAGCATTTATTAAGCACTTGCTACATGCCAGGTACTGTGCTAAGTGCTGGGGATACAAAGAAAGGCAAAAACCATGGTCCCTGCCCTTAAAGAGCTTACATTCTAATGAAGGAGACAGCATGTAAACAACTATGTACATACAAGATATATACAATGTGTAAAAGGGAGGTAATCTCAGAGGCAAGGTACTAACAGTGAGAGGAAGTCAGGAATGAAGAAGGTAGGATTTAAGATGAGTCTTGGAGGAAGTCAGAGAAGTCAGGAGGGAGAGGTGAGGAGGAAAATTCTAGGTATGGGGGACAGCCAGTAAAAAGCACAGTCAGGAGATGGTACATTGTGGGCAAGGAATGAGCAAGAAGGCAGTGCATTGTCAGTGGATCGTATAATCTGCAGAAGGGAATAGTATAAGAAGACTGGGAAGGTAGGAAGGGAACAGGTTGTGAAGGGTTTTCAAAGACAAAAAGAAGATTTTATATTTGATCCTACAGGTAATAGAGAGCCACTGGAATCTAATGAATGGAGAAGGCAGGATTTGGACAGACTTGCACTTCAGCAACTGAGTGGAGGATGGACTTGAGTGGGAAAGGACTTATGTCCCAGAGACCAACCACAAAACTATCGTAGTAGGTTAGGTGTAAGGAAATGAGTGCCTGCACTGAAGTGGTGGTTGTGTGTACAGAGGAAGGAGAATGTACAAGAATTGCTGTGAAGGTAGAAATGACAAGAATTGGCAAGAGATTGAATATATGGAATGAGTTGAAAAGAAGTGTCAAGAAAGACAATGAGATCGCAAGCCTGAGATCATGGATACTTTCAAGTAATCTATATTTCCCATCTTTAGCTCTTCATCAATCCTCTATACGTAACTTCTCCAACATGATGGTTATTTTTGGATTGTCCAGGACCATAGGGAAAGGACAAAAGGGGAAAAAAAGAGGAGGAAAAAGGTGATACAGGGGAGCTATAAAATGCCCAGTGGAAACTAATGGTAAGGGTTTGCAACAAAAGAGGTGATCTTGAACTCTTTCATAAACTAGAGCTCTCTTTTTCATCCTACAAATTCTTTTGACTCCTGACTCCCTTGGTGGTTTGATGCAGGTGGACGATTTTACATTCATAGTAAGCTCACCAATGCTGTTCCAACAGGACCAACATAGGCCAACATAGCCAAAGGCTAGAACCACTGAAGACTGGAGCACCTAAAAAAAAAAAGACACAAAGAACAATGTATCATGGCTACCAACAGTTGGCTGGATGTGAAGCCCAGCAAACCCATCATGGTCATCACAAAGTGACAGAGCCAAAACATGAAGAAGAAAAAATAAAATAATTCAAAGCATATTTTATCAATTCTACTCCACCCCAAGTACATAGACTTTCTAAATTATAGTTCTAGGGTTCAAAAGGACCTCAAAGGTCATCTCATCCAACTCCTTCATTCTATAGATAAGGAAACTGATGCCCAGCAAGGTTAAGTGATTTACCTTTAAGTAACTCAGCTGTTCACAGCTTGACTCTATCCTATCTTTCCAGACTTCATACACTTTATTTCCAGCGATATTAGATAATTTGCTGTTCCTTATATATGACACTATCTCCTGTCCATCTCTTTATACTGGCTGTTCCCTATATCTGGACAGCTAGGTAGTGCAGTGGATAGAGCCCCAGACCTGGAGTCAGGAAGACATCTTCCTGAGTTCAAATCTAGCCTCAGATACTTACTAGATGTGTGACCAGAAGCAAGTCACTTAACCCTGTTTGCCTTAGTTTCCTCATCTGTAAAATGAGCTAGAGAGGGAAATGGCAAACCACTCCAGTATCCTTCCCAAGAAAACCCCAAATGGGGTCACGAAGAGTTGGACAGGACTGAAATGACTAACAACAACACCAGCACCCCATATCTACATCATTCTTCCTCCTCACTTCTTGTTAGTCAGCCAAAAACCATTGATTCACTTTTTACTATGTGTCAGGCATTGTGCTAGTCTCTGGGGGATACAAAGAAAGACAGGCCCTGCTCTCAAAGAGCTCACAATCTAATTGAGAAGACAGCATGCAAACAACTCTGCTGCCTTTTATATGAGGCCTTTCCAGAGCCTAATGCTTAACTGATAGAATGACCGAGGTCAAATAAGTAGTAAGGAATACATCCAGAACCTAAAATCAGGTCCTGTTGTTTTCTTGTTTTTGCTTACTTAATTCTGCATCACTTCAGGTCTTTCTATGCTTTTCTGTATTCATCATATTCATCAGCACAGTAATAAATA
>NW_020954585.1:7219491-7315285 GCF_900497805.2 Vombatus ursinus
ATATCAAAGAACAGGAGAAGAGCAAAAATGAGCAAAAAACAACCAATACATTGAACAGGTCTGAAAATATATGCAAAGTTCCACATTTGTGGCCTTCCCACCTTTGTAAAGGAGTTCTCATAACTCTTCTTTGGGGCCATGTCTGTTCTTTGTAATTTTGCAAAATACACTTTAAATTGTTTTGTCATTGTTTTTTTTTTCCATTTCCATTGTTGTATTCATTGTGTATATTGTTTTATTGGTTCTGCTTACTTCACTCTGCATCAGTTCATGTAAGTCTTTCCAAACTTCTCTGTATTTATCATATTTATCAGCACAGTAATGAGTGCTATTTTAATTCTTCCTTGCTGCTTCTTTTAGTCAGTGCTAGTGCTACAAATCATGGAGACACCTATACAACAAATATTTTACTTTTGATTTTTTGTTTGTTGTTTTATTTTCCTTTTGATGATTTGCATTTTGAATTGAATTTAGCTCAATAGTTTTGCTGATATTGGGAAGATTAATTGCTTGTTGAATTTTATAATTTTAATTTGATTTTCTTGCATTATATAATTTTAATACACAATTTGTTTTCTTTAAAATAGTCTTTTTTTCCCTATCCTGCTATTTTATTTCCTCTCTTTAACTGAAGTTTGTAGTTTAGTTTTTGTTTTGAATCCTGTTTCTGTTGTTTTTTTTCCCTTTTGTTTTGCTTTTGATTGTATCTAGTCCTATAGCTTCCTCCTTATATCTGGTCCCAGAGTGGTGGTGGTGTTCAGTCATTCAGTCATGTCTAACTCTTTGTGACCCTGTGGACCATACTGTACATGGAGTTTTCTTCGCAAGGATATTGGAATGGTTTGCCATTTTCTCCTCCGGGGAATTCAGGCAAACAGAGGTTAAGTGACTTGCCCAGGGTCACACAGCAAGTGTCTAAGGCTGTATTTGAACTCAGGTCTCAGAATACCTTTGCACTTATTTTATTGCACCTTTGCTGAATTCCTGTTTCATTTACATAAGAAAGCATGCATTGAATGGTGCCTATAGTGACCCTGCATATTATTTAGATGCTTGTTGGTGAAACTGGAATGCTGTTATTGTCATTGCTACTGTACTCTGCCTATTGATACTATAATTTGTGTGTCTGCTTTACCGTTATTTGCTACAAATTATTTGTTGAGAGTATTGCTTTGTTGTATCATTGTTATATAATATTGCACAGCTAATTCACATTCATTATGTAGTTAATCTAATATGGTCATTATGAACCAATATTTTGAAAAATAAGAGCTACATGTGAAATGAATTATTTTCTAATGAGCATTAAATACTGATATTTGGCATATATCCTGGGTGTGAGGTAAATTTGGGTAAATTTGTGAGAAGAATGATGATTGGTGATTCCAGTATAGATGCCCTGTCCCAAAGGCCATGTAACATCAAAGCTATAGTAATATCTAAAAAAGTGAAAGATGTACACACACACATACATACACATGTACACACACATGCACATATATGTACACATACATGCACGCATGTACGTCTACATATATAAACATGTACATACACGTATATGTATATGTATAATCTAGGCTACAAGCAAATGTCATAATAGCTGAAAGTCTGAACTTCTACTAGACAGCATAACAGTAATTGATGTGAACCTTGCTTCACTGAATCAGCGTTCTTCACCTCATTTGTCTGGATGATTGACAGTGAAAGCAGATGACTGATGAAGGACTGAGAAACAATTCAAAAAGTGAGGCAGAAATGCTAAAAAAAAACCCCAAAAAACCTCAGGTTCCAGACTTTGAAGGCATCTTCTGTTGGGACAATGGCAGAAGGTGGAGCTATGTATTAGCATACTATACTGGACTGGCCCTAATTCCACACAGGGTAGTTGTGTAGAAGCAATTGGTAGTTCCTGGCACGTATTGCTCTATGGCAGGCCTATATAACCCGCAGACCTGGCCACTTACAGGGTCCTACAGCAGCTTGTAATCCCAAAGGATTTTGGAAAATGTAGAGGAAAAAAATATCCTTTCTATGTAGAGGAAATCCTTTGGCGAGCTGCAAGCAGCCTGAGGGCTGTAAGCACCTACAGAGCCACAAGTGTTGCAGGCCTGGTCTGTGGTCATGAAATCTTTGCGTGATTATTTTGGATCTATGGGTCAGGAGAGGACCCTAGCAATAGTAAGAAAGAGATTTTTAGTAGCCCCAGATAAGCTGCTGCTGTCACCAAGAAGTGTGAGACTTTGCCTTTTGTGTACTAAGGCAAGTACTACCAATTCATACTGCATCTTTGGAGATCATAAACACTAGCAAACCTTTGGATTTGGTCATCATTGACTTCCTATCTCTGGAAGGAGATCATAAAAACATAAATCCTACGTAGGTGATGACTGAACCTTTCATAAGATATGCACAAACATATCCAACCAGGAACCAGAAAGCTTCCATGATTGTTAAAATGTGGGAAAAATATTTCTCAGTGAATAGACTTCCTACCAAGATCCATTCAGTCCAAGGCACTGACCCTGAAAACATATTGCTCAAGTTGATGTTAGTTTTGGATGACATCACCTAAAACTATTCACACCTTACTACCCTCAAGGAGACCCATAACCTGAATTTCCAATTGTATACTGCTGAACAAATAAGGAACACAGATGGGAAGATCTCAGTGGAGTCAAGATGTGACTTTCTTAGTAAACAAGTATAACTCCACCAGGAATAATGACACAGGTTCCATATCCTTCTGACTGATGTTTGGGTGACAGCTACCTACCTACTGATGTGTTTTGGAGACTCTAAGGATGGTGAGACTGCAGACATTACTACTAGTTGTACAAAGGCTATCAGGACCATATAGTGGCTCAGAAATTAACACTTCAAGAGAAGAATTTGTGTCCAAACCACTCCAGTATTTCTACCAAGAAAACTTCAAAATGGGGTCACAAAGAGTTGGACACAACGAAAAAGACTGAACAACAAAAGCGACAAAAAAAAAACCAAACAAACAACAACAAAGATTTCAAATAATGGGAGAAGACTAAACCCAAAGGCGACACTTCCTTGCTGAAACTTCAACTGTAGAGATGCCTAGGGCACAGAATAAAGTAATACTGCCAATCAGCCTGGGCCCTCCACAAATTCAGGTTAAGAGATGAAAACTATAGCTCTGATTAGGGCTCTAACAGGTCCTATCAGGGGCAGGGAGGTCAGCATATCATAGGATATTGAAATCTATTTGACTTTAGGACTAACTTAAAGGAGAAACTGGAGAAATGGTTACATATGTAGCCAGATGACATTGCTAATGTTTACCAACTTAATATATCCTTTGCATACAACTGCATATAGTCATGTACTTACTTATGCATGTATGTATATATGCATGCATTTCTGTAACATGTGCATGTAATATGTTCTGTACAAAACATGTTCTGAACAATATTTTCTCAGTCCTTCATCAGCCATCTGCTTTCACTGCCAATCATCCAGACAAATGACGTGAAGAACGCTGATTCAGTGAAGCAAGGTTCACTAAAATTACCTCTCAAGTAATACTTTGACTGTTCTATGTATATGGCATGTATTGTTGATGTATATTTGTTGCGAACAATACTCTGAGATATTTAGCTAGGATACTAAGTTAATGTTCCGTCTTCCATTAAGAGCTGATTTTGATTCTGTAGTGTTTAATTTTACATGTCAAGTGTGCCACAGCTTATTTTGCAAGAGACTGCAAAATTCTGACCTTTGGAAAGAAAGTAGTGGGATGCCAGAAACTGATATCCTATATTTATCTTCAGAGCCTGAGAAGACTTACCCATTACCCATTCCTAAAGGAGCAGGCAGAAAAAAAAGAGGTTGCATGAGAGGGAATGATGTCAGAAAGGCTGTTGGGGATGAGCAGATGAGATGATGAATGCTACCGCTGCTGGCACTGCCTCCCACTACTACCATGACTGAACTGGCAGGAGAGGATGGTGAGATAAAAAGATTAGTTGCTGAGTAGCTACAGTTTTGTCATCTCTGTTGCCAAAGGGGAAAAAAAAACCTAGTAATATCCAAACTTTTTCTCACTATCACTCTTACACTCTCAGGAGAATGCTGAGCTGTATTCCCAATTTTTATCTCATAAGTCTGTTTGATTTCTAGGTTTGTTTAGGGGTTTGGGTTTTTTTTTTAAACTATTTCTTTTTAAATAAATTAGTTTTTGTAAACTACTATGTCTTCTTAGGGTAGCATGGACTTGTATGTGTTCCCTATGGGGTTAAGCACAACTGAAAGGGAAACAATTGTGTGATAAAATACCTATAGGGAAAGATTAGACATAATTATAGCTGGAAGGTATTAACCTGGCAAAAATGCAGAGGATCAATACTAACGAGAGATTTCCAAACCCTTATTTTACAACTCTCCAACAGTAGAGAAAAAGACCACATGAATCTGGACCACATGAACCTAGGAATAGTCTGAGCCTAAAATAGCACAAGTAGAAAAGAGGAAGAGACATCTGGAGTCTTTTTAAGCCCTTTTGAGGCCCATTGCCTCAGGTATCTTTGGTTCTTTTGCACTCAATAAACTCTAGCAGCTCCCTCTTGGCTCCAGGATGAAATATGAAATGCTCCGCTTGGCATTCAAAATCCTTCACAAACTAGCCCCTCCTGCCTTTCCAGTCTTCTTATACTTGACTCTTCTTCATATCCTTTACAATCCAGTAATATCTTCCTTCTTGTTTCTCTCTTGATCTCTTGACTCTGTGCATTCTGACAAGATGTTCCCCAGGCCTGGAAATGTGCTCCCTCTTCATTTTGGTCTACTGGTTTCCCCAGGTTCCTTCAAGACTTGACTAAAATCCCACTTTCTGCAGGAGGCCCTTCCCAAACCAATTCCTTCCCCATTTCCCACTGCTAGTGCCTTCTGTTTCAGATTACCTTCCATCTACTCTATACAAATCTCATACATACATAGTTGGTTGTAAGGTGGCTCCTTCCATTAGAATCTTCCTGAGGGCAAGGACTGTGTTTTTGCCTTTCTATATATCCCCAGTGCTTATCATGGTTCTTGACACATGGTAAGTGCTAATAAAGACTTGTTGACTGACTTCCAGCCTGGAAAGTTTAATGAAACTCCTTCCCCAAAGTGGGGAAAAGTGGGCAGAGACGAGAGATAAAAACACACCCAATGCCTGATGAAGAAGTTTGGAATGAGGGGTGCCACTAACAGAAAAGGTGGGGGGGAGCATAAAGGAGTAACTAGTTCTAAGCACAAGCACCTACTATCCTACACAACTGACAGATACTATATCCAGCCCCAAATCATGCTCCATATTCACGTAACCCAGACATTTGGCTATCTGCCCCATCACAATGCACAGGTATTTTCATCACTTCTTATATTTCTACCACTTGCTCTGGGAATAGTAATCAAAAAAACTACTTCCATTGCTTCTAGAAAGAACATGACAGTCTATTGCTCCATGGTTCCACCCACCATCCTTGTGACTCACCAGGCTAAAACTACCTTCTCTGTCTACCTCTACCTCATACATGTTATCTCGTCTTATTAGGAGGTAAGCTCCTTGAGGACAGGGACTGTCTCATTTTTGTTTTTGTACCCTACCTCTCAGTACCTAGCTCAGTGCCTGGCATATAGTAAATGTTTAATAAATGCTTTTTCATTCATGGAGAGCAGGTAGAGGAAAGATCATCTAAGTTCAGAGAACTGAAGCTTCATCAACCCCCACCCTATACAATACTGCCCTCCCACCTTTGTAATCTTACTGTTTAAAAAAAAAAACCACACACAGAATAGTGGGATGGTGGAACATCAGAGAAGGAAGAAAGAGTAGCAGAAGAGTGAGCACTAGGCAACCAGAGTTACTCTGGTACTTGGTAGAGCAATTTCTTTACCAGAAAAATAGACCCACAAGAATATTTCTTTTAAGGAAAAAAAAGGATGAAGAAACTTTTTTTGTGGGGGAAAAATGCCTCTTGCCCAAATTTACTCATCTAAAATGTGGATCTTGCAGACTCAGTGGGCATTCAGACATATTCTTGATTACTCAGAAACTGCTAATCCATTGTGGGAATCATTTTGGCTTATTTGCTTCTCCTCCTCCTTGAATTCATTGGTCATCATCTTACTGGCATGTGTTGAGTATCTGGGTGAAAAAGTAGATAAAACACATACCAGGAAATAATGTTTACTGGATCTAGCTCTGGTAAATTAAATGTATTGGGGTGCATAAATATAAGTTATAGCTGAAGGAAGCTGGGAAATTGATTTCATTCATGTCAGTGTGAAGGTGTGACCTCACATAACCCAAACCTTTGATCCTATGACAGCTTTTAGCTACTTACTAACTAAACTCTGACCTCAAGTGTTCAGGACATTGGTTTAGCAATCTCAAATCAAGTCAACAAGCATTTACTAAGTGTTTTTCTATGTGCCAGGCACTGTGCTAAGTTCTAAGGATACAAAGAAAGCCAAAAAAGAGCCCTGGTTCTCAAAGAGCTCATAGACTAATGTCTCACAGTCTAATTCCCTTCAAGGGGAAAAGGGATCCCACATTCTGCTTGGCCTGAGGTCAAAGCAGTAAGTAGAAGTTACAAAGTGGCAGGTTTAGGCTGAAGGCCAGGAAAAACTTCCCAGAAATCAGACCTGTTCACTAAGGGAATGGGCTGCCTTGAGAGGTAAAGTTACCCTTCCCTGAAGGTCTTCTAAGGCTAGAGGTCCAGTTATCAGTTATAACAAATTATAACTAAGCCAGTCAATTCCTCCAAGTGCTTGGAAGAAGCTAAGGGGTTAACAGCTAGTTGCAATAGGTTGGGGTGGGTGGTAGGTTTGGAGTCCTGTCTTGGCAACAAGTAAAATCCAATGATTGGGGGATGAGGAGAAAAAACTGGGATGCCAAAGCTAAAGGAGAAGACAGAAAGTTATAATAAAATCTGATCTAGAAAAGGCAGTGTGGTACAGTGGAAAGAACACTGAAATTGGAGTCATAAGACCTGAATCTAAATTTTAGCTTGACTAGTTACTTGGGGCTAATGGCATTGGGCAAGTTACAATTTTAGGTATAAGTTAAACTAGAAAGCCTCTGAAGTCCTTTCCAACTCAGATTCTGATTTCAACTGTAACCTCTTTGGGCCTTAGTTTCCTCATCTGTAAAAAGAAAACATTACATAGATAACTGCTAATGTCCCTTCTTTTTCTAACTCCTATGACCCTCAGTTAGGAGGCCTGGATCTAAAGCCAGTCTCTAAGATTTACCAGCTATGATACCTTGATTGAGCCATTTAAATCTCCAAATCTCTATTTCTTCATCAGTAAGATAGGTAAAATAATACTTGTACTATATTCCTCATAATGTTGCTATGAGAAAAGTCACAGAATTTCAGAATTAAAAGGGACCTCTGAGACTATCAAGTCCAATAATAAATAAATGAATAAATAATGATTAACAATTTAAAAATCTAGCCCCCAAACCTCAAAATATCTTACAAAATAAAAGCTCCTAGGCCATCACCAGAGAGCAAGACTAATGACTTTGCACAGCTCTACCTCACTTAAATCCAATTCATTCCAAAGTCAAGATATCACCCTCCTGATATCATTGATCCTCTTCAAGAAAGACAAACAAGCTGTGTGACTTTGGGCAAGTCACTTAACCCCAACTGCCTCACCAAAAAAAAAAGAAAAAGAAAAGAAAAGAAAGAAGGACAAACAACAAGCTAACCAAGAATCTACTCTTCAATAAATACTTCAAATAAGTGATTATCTAGCTTCCACCTGAAAACTTCCATAAAGAGAAAGGAAAAGAAAGAAAGGAAAAAAAGGAAGGAAAAAGAAAGAGACAAGATGGAAGAGGAAGGAAGGAAGGAAGAAAGAAGAGAATGGGAAGGGAGGGAGTGAGCAAAGAAGGAAGGAAGAAGAGAAAGGAAGGGAGAGAGTAAGCAAAGAAGGAAGGAAGAAAAGAAGAAAGGAGGGAGGGAAGGAAGGACAGAGACCAAATTTGCCTCTGCAACTTTCACTCTTTGCTTCTAGTTCTGACCACTAATGCCAAGTAGAAAGCTAATCCCTCTTCCACATGACAGCTCTCATATTCCTCCTAATTCTTTTTACCAGTATAAACAAACCCAGCCTTCAAAGGATTCTTATGTGCTAAACTGAAACTAGGTTGGGGTGTTTAGAACTTTGACCCAGGGTGTTAACATGTAGGAAGCACTGATAGCATAGCATAGAAACAACTGAGTTTAGTGCCTAGTTATCAAAAAATGACTAAAATAGGAAGTTACCACTAGATGGCAGCATGCCCCACTCAAGCTGCTCTAACAAAATGAGTTCTTCCTAGGGACAGAGCCTTCTCCAATCCTGTAACTGAATTTGTCATTTGAAGAAAAAAAAAAAAAGGCGGGGGTAGGATATGAGTTTGGAGAAGCCTGATTTAGGGCATGAAAAATGCCAGTTGTGGCTCTTTTTGTATGATATGATCTGTAGTCCCCATCCTGGCTGCCCTCCTCTGGACAAGTTCTACCTTGTCAATGTGCTATCAACTCACTTGTTTGGCAAAACATGCCACTCTGATGCAGAATTTGTGGGGTTTTGTTTTTTTTTTCTGCTCTAACCCACTGTTAATTCCTTTGAGCTCATGGTCTGCTAAAACCTCACAATCTTTTTTTTTTTTCACATGAATTGCTGACTAACCATACCACCTATACCACAGAATTTGTAAAGAAATTTTTTATCCTAAGTGTTTTACATTTATTCCTAAGAAATTTCAGTTTATTTAATCCACTTCATCATTCTAGCTTATTGACCTTTTTATATATTTATTGTCATCAAAAATGTTAGCTCTCCCCTCCATGTCAAACTGCAAATTGGACAAATAGAACATCTCTCTTTTCATCTGACATGGATAAAAATATTGGAAAACACAGACTGAGTTCAGATCCCTGGGGCCCTCCATTGGAAACCTCCCTCCAAGCTGACATTGGCCTGTCAAGCCATTGATTTGGATCATCTAACCAGTTCTGAATCCACATACGTGCGTATGTGTTTGTATGTGTGTGTATCCATCCTATCCACAAGGATGGCATGTGAGACTTAGTCAAGTGCCTTGCAACTTATAAATCTCTAAATAATTTAGAAGTATTGTTACTATTATTGTTGTTAAAGTGACTAAAATGCAGTTAGGCAACAGAGGAAACAGAACAGAAACCAGTAGTCAGGAAATCAGGGAATTATTCAGGGATGCTCTAACCATATAGCTTTCTCTCTCTGGCTTCCTCTCAACAAGTTGGGGCATGTTAAGCCATTCCCTATTAATCTTCTCTCTCTTAAAGGAAACAATCCAGTGGGATCCAAAAGCTGTTTCCAAAGTCTTCCTCTTATAAATCAAATTCAATTAGGATAAGAATTCTGCAACCAAAAAACATGTAAACCCCAATCAATGGCCCACTTGACTGAAACAATAGTACAACCAAATTCCAGTACAGCCAATGAATGCAGAGGATTTTCTGCTTCGAGATTTGTCCTAGGTAGACAACAAATCACAGTAAATTATTAGCTTGATGAAGTTAGGCCAGCAGAAAGGGTCATGACAAGATAACTCTGGCTCAGATATATATCTGCCTCTTTATTCTTAAACACGAACAGTATACCAGCCCATTCTCTCCTCAGAGAAATACAGGCCTAGCCTGAAAAGATCATGTCTGAATTCTGATATATTCTCTTAGATTTCTGCACAGAAATATACATGTCACCCTCTACCACCACTACCTCCACCATTCCTCCCAACATCACATCACTTACTTCTTTGGCAAAGCATTAGTTTCACCTAATCAATCAATAAGAATTTATTAAGCATCTACTAGGTCCAGGTATAGTTTTGAAAATACAAATACAAAGAATAATGTCTATTTTCATAAAATTTCCAAAGTAAAATTTTGTTTGAGTCAATACTTAAGGTGCTAGTGAAGAGGAAGAAGGAGAAATAACTCCAGATTTCCTTCTTTGATTCCATTCTAGCATCTGAGTAGGTATCTAACATCTGTCCCACTTTTCCCTTCTCATCTTATCTCTCCCTTTCTTTTCCCTCTTCTCTAAAATTCTAAACAGGGACATGGGATTGAGGAAAAGAATATAAACAAGATTGTGGAAGGGATTCATGGAATTCCTCTTTTTCTTCCCTCTCCCACCTTAAATTCAAGTTATTTTCAGAATATACACACAAATATGCATGTGTATCAACAATCAAATCCAGTCACCATGTATATGGTATGTGTTTGTATTCTAGAAATAACCTAAATCATTATTCTATGTGGAACAGGGAAGAAAAAAGGGAATCTTGACCACTGTGCTCAGTGCTGGGGATACAAAGAAAGGCAAAAACAGTCCCTGCTCTCAAGTAATTCATGTTATAATGACATGCAAACAATTATATACAAACGAGATAGACAGATACAGATATATATACACATATACACATATACATACATACATATATATTAAAATGGAGTTAATCTAAGAGGGAAGGCACAAAAATTAAGGGGGCCTGGGAAAGGCTTCTTGCAGAGAACAGGATTTTAGCTGAGACCTGAAGGAAGTCAGGGAAGCCAGGAGACAAAGAAAAAGGAGAGAATTCCAGACATGGAGGATACCCAGTGAAAATGCATGGCCTCAGGATATGAATATATAGTACCAGACCTGTGACTTCTTCGGTATAGACAACCTCTAGTGAGAAAAGTGCTTCTCCTAATGCAAAAAGGCAACTACTCTGCACTTTATGGTTTTAGAGAGTGACCCAGAGCACTAAAGTTTGGTGATTTACCCATCGTCACATAGTCTGCATGCATAAGAAGTGAGATGAGTCCCAGGTGTTCTTGACTGTGGGGCCAGCTCTCTATCCACTATTATCATGCTTTCTCTGATATCTATACCATATACTTTTTTATTATCAATGACTCATGAACTATATCCCATGAACTAAATGTACATTCAAAGAAGAGGGAAGTCCCAAAAAAAGGCAAGAAAAAAATTATTACAAACCGGGGAAGCTAGGTGGAGCAGTGTATAGAGCACCGGCCCTGGAGTCAGGAGGACCTGAGTTCAAATCTGGCCTCAGACACATGACACGTACTAGCTGTGTGACCCTGGGCAAGTCATTTAACCTCGATTGCCTCACCCAAAAAAAAGCAAAAAAAAAATTATTACAAAGAAGAGGGAAGAAATATCAAACCACGGCAGATGAGTCCTAGGTGAGTATGATATCCAAGGTCAACTTGAGGTGGATATGGGATCTTGTGCAAACTATATAGGGTCTCTCCTCCTTTCATTCCATAACACAACTGCCTATCAACATTTTCCTCCAGTGAAATCTGGTTAAAATGAAAAATCAAGAGCAATCTTAAAGGAGAAGAGTAATGGTGGACCCTAATGAGTATGGAGGAAGAGCATGATATAATTCCTTGCTTTGCCTTGATTGATGGCAGCCTATATTTTTTTTTCTATCTTTCAAAAGGATTGATCTTGTGCACACTCATGAAAAAGATCTATTTTATTATCAGCTGGTAGAAGCTACCTCCCTGGTCCTAGTGTCACTAGCAAGGTCACTACAGGTAAATGGGACCCAAGTCCCAAAACTCGGCACCTGGGTATTTATCCTAATTTGCCATATTTTAGGAATAACTTGGCCAGGGGAAGAGAAGGGGGAAGGACTGCCTGAAATTCATTGGGCACTGAGTGGAGAACATCACCCTGAGTCTCTCATTATCTCTCTGGTGCACATGTGTGTGTTGTAGGGAGGAGAAAGAAGGGACAGAAATGTGGTTTTGCTCACAGTCAGAGGAAGGGGAATGTGTAATGCTGGTGGTGCCCATATTAAGCAGTGCTTCTAGCTGGAAGCTGGTCTTGGCACCATCTAGTGCCAACTGGAGACTCTGCAGCTGTAGCATGTTGAGGTGTCTCCGCTGGGGCTCTGTCACCCAAGCAGCATTCTCAGGACCCAGACTGGAGATCTGCTCTGGAGACAGTTCCTGGAGGATGGTAAAGAAATAAAACACCCTCAGAACACCCTCAAAAACTTAAAAAAAACTAGAGGTCTTTCGGGCCACATTGTTTTCTATCAATTGTTGTATGGACCCTCACAAAAAACTTCCTTCCAACTTCCCAATACTCTTTTTTTTGCTCTACTGAATACTTGGTTCATGATCTGTGAACATGAGCTGTGTTATTCTGCACCATGAGTTCTTAACTTGGGGTCTGTGAACTTTTAAAAAAATTTGATAACTGTATTCAATATAATTAGTTTCCTCAGTTAGCCTATGTATTTTTATTTTATTTATTTATTCTGAGAAGGGGTTCTCCAATGCTCCACTAGACTGCCAGAGGGATCCAGGACACAAAAAGGTTAAGCAACTTTGAATAAGACAGTTAAACTCAACAAATATTTACTAAGTGTCCACTATGTTCAAGGTACTAGAGGTACAGATAGATATATCAGAAACTGCTTTCAGGGAGTTTCAAGAGTACATCATATACACAAATAACTGATACAAATAAGAAACTCCATTTCTTCACCTATAAAATGGGGATAATATTACTGGTACTATCTTCCTTCGCAGGGCTGTTGTGAGGCTCAAATAATGTGTCTAAAAACACTTTTTAAAAGATGCGAAGAAATTAAGCTACAACGTCAGAGGAGGGATAATGAAGTATGCTACTTAAGCTCTTGATGTAATGGACTGAAGATGGCTAATGAGACATTTTTGGAAACACCAAATTTACGAATTATTTTGCTTGATTATGCATATTTGTTACAAGGGTTTTGTTTTTCCCCTTTTCTTTCTTAGTGGGGAGGGAAGAATGTGGTGCAAGACAAAACAAATGCTTGTTAATGAAAAAAAATACTTAATTTAATAGAATTAAGCTATATAATTTTTCATATAGTAATTGTAATGTTTATATGTAATTATTACTGTTACTACAAATAACCTCCATAAATTTCTATTCTGCTCCCTTATTGTAGTATGGAGGTGACCCTGGGTTCTACAATAATATAGTAACAGAGAAAAGCATTCTACCAATACCAAGCAGGAAAGGCTTGTAACATGGTCCTAAAAATAGACCACATCTTCTGTCTGAGTACCAGCCTAAAAAAAATGAAAACATACATCAGCAATAGGTTGGCTATCAACTGATGAATTCTTTGGCCATGGTAGTCTATGAAATAGCCAAAAATACAAAATAGCCCTTAATCCTATGAAATTGCCTTCAGCTTCCACAGTAATGGTGGTAGTCAGTCAGTAAGCATGGCAGAAAAGAGGCTCATTTGGACTCTAGCAATTCAGAATACCTGATATGCTAATAAGGAATTGTATATGGCACTCAAGGAAATAAATTTAGGAAAAGCAACTAGACCTGATCAAATACGTATTGAGAAAATAAAATCCATCCTAAAGGAGATAATTTAAAAGGTACCCAGAGGTCAATTTCTAAATGAATATCAAAGAAGAAAAAAGACAAATACAAATGAATGGAAAAGGTCATAGACAAGACTAATGCCAAAAAAGACAACCAAGAACACATCAGTAACTACTGAGTCATAGACCTAATTCTTTAAGAGATTGGTGTGTGTGTATATATATATATATATATATACAGCAAGAGTATCCTTGATGAAAATATGAGAAAGGAACAAGAAAAAAAAGGAACCTTTCTCTGTAGCAGATTACATCTTCATGGTTCCACAAACGATGACAGGAGTAGTGGAATATAACATGCCACTGCCTGTTGTTTCTTGGTTACAAAAAAAGCTTTGACATGGCATAGCAGAATGTAGTCTTAAAAGCTCCCTTTCAACAAGGTGTCTCCCATGCAAATATCAGATGCATTGGTAAAAATAACTTTGCTCAATAATCTTCTGATTATAATATCAAATGGGACATAAAATAGGGAGACAGATGTTCACCAGAGGTATTAAAGAGAATGTCCTGTACAAAGTTTGATTGGAGGAAGGGTTTACTATAAATGGTAAGATTCTCCAGGTGCTAGTTTTTTGCAGACATTGAGTTGGTTGCACAGAGCCCTAAAGCATTATAGAATCATCTAAATGAAATCCATGGCTATTTGAAAGAAGTTGCCCTAGTCATTCATGCAGAAAATGTGTGAAGCACACACACACAAAAAGTTAATTATGCATGTATATTGTCATGATTGTGACATTTGGCTGTGCAGGCTACTGAGTTCATCAGTACATACATCTTGGATAGGCACTGGAGATAGATAATGGATAGAGCCTAGGACTGAAGTGGAAAAGAAAATGGGCCGAATTACATTTGAGGAATTGTGCAGTGCTTTTAAGGATACAAAACTGTGCCCTGCAATAAAATATAATATTTTTTAATATTTAAAAGATCATATTTTAACACTATATGCTCTGAGAAATACTATGGCTACAAATTACGGAATACTGTGATTTTAGAAGATTAAGAATTACAATTGACCCAAAAGCAATGGAAAGACAGATTTTGGGTACAGGTAGCCTGAAACATACCACCAATGATGGTTTGGGCACAAGATGTGGTATAGAAGACCTTTGATCAGAAAACATGATGAATTGAGAATCAGGGGAAAAAAGTGGCCTGAGTATTGTTCTGGTGCCTGCAAAATATTAAAAAGACCTAGATGAAAATCTCTAGCATTTGTGGGAGATTCTCCTTGAGGGATCTATGATAGGATGTAGACAAAAAGAGGGCATGGAGAGTTTGTGATCCACACAAGGGGAGGGAGAACCCTCATTGTAGAGCACACATGACCATCAAAATATGATTTTTCTTAGAGCACTTTGTACCACTCTTTTGTACTTAACATGTTTAATTTTATGTTGTAGTAATTTTTGTACTTCTCTCCCTCCCCCCACTAGATTCTAAGCAATCTGAGGGACAATACCACGATGTTTTTCTTTTCTTTGTATCTTTCTCAAACCTAATACAATGTTTTACATATAGGAGATTCCAAAAAAGTGTTTTTTGTTTTTGCTGACCTGCCCTCCTGCTTTTTAAGATTGATGGTTAAGAATGACAATGATGATGCCCAGTGATATAATATGAGAATTTGTTCAAGAGAGTTGTCCAGGACTGGTAGACAGTCTTCTGGAGGGCTATAAGGAGACTGCATGGGACAGTGGACAGGGATGAACACAAAACACTGAAATTGTGCTTTGGAACTAAACTTGAGTCTTCGCTCTGCCATTTACTACATATGTGAGGGTGGGCAAGTCATTTAACTTCTCTGAGATTTGGTTTTCTCATCTTTAAAACGAAAGGATTGGACCAGATGATCTCTAAATTCTCTTCCAGCTCTCAATCCTAAATCCAATTTCTGCCCATAATAGCATCCCTATATTAATAGCTTACCAATCTCTCTCTCTCTCTCTCTCTCTCTCTCTCTCTCTCTCTCTCTCACACACACACACACACACACACACACACACACACACACACACACACACACAAGACCTTAGATAGTTGCTTTAAAAAAATCTCATACCTCAAGATGGTTAGTATGACACCTCTGGGCTTATTAGGAGAATCACACAACAATGCAGATTCCCTCCAAGTTAAGAATTTATTCCTTATCACTCTCTTATATGAGGAAAAATGACTTTAACTCATATTTGTTCTTTAGGAACAGAATACTTACTTTGAAGATCTCCTCAGGAATGCATTTTATTGCTGATGGCTGGAAATAAGGCATTAAATCCTTATCAAGCATACTTAATTCTTCCTTTGTTAATCCAGCTAGGGAAGAAAAAAACAATTTAGATGGCTCTGTTCCCTCATGAACACCTAGTTTTATTCAAAGTGCAGTGCAATGTCGAGATCTGCTTTTTCCACACAATAATCAAAAAGGGACACATTGTAAAACTCAATCATTTCACTAATGTATTGCCTATGATGCACTCAAGTTGTCAAGTCATGTTGTAATATATTGACTATAGATTACAACAATGTGGAAAATATAACAAAATATTTAAAACATATATATGTATATGTATATATATATACACACATCTATGTATGTATGTGTGTATGTGTATATATATATGGGCAGCAAGGCAGCCCAATGAATAGAATTCCAGGCTTGGAGTCAGGCCCAGAAAGGCCTGAGTTCAAATCTAGCCTCAGACACTGACTAGCTGTGTGACCCTGGGCAAATCATTTAACCTTTGTTTGCCTCAGTTTCTTCATCTGTAAAGTGGGGACAATTATAGCACCTACTTCCCAGGGTTGTGCCTCGCCTCGCCTCTCCTCTCCTCTCCTCTCCGGCAAGTAACTTAACCCTGTTTGTGTCAGTTTCCAGATCTGTAACACAAACTGAAGAAGGAAATGGCAAACCACTCCAGTATCTTTGCCAAGAAAACCCCAAAATGAGGTCATGAGTCAGATGACTGAAAAACAAATGAACAATAATATAATACTTTAATGGTCAGATATTCTCATCAATATTAGAATTAGAGAATGAAAATATGTTAGAATACATATGCATATATATGTGTATATACACATACACATGCCTGCATGTGTGCATGTATATATGTATACATGTATATACACACATACATAGGATTTGATCTGTGATTTCACAACTATAGGAAACTCCTGGGATGTAAATTCCCTTTGCCAAAGCAGAGGGGGCACTTCAAGGTTAGGTGACCTGCCCAGGGTCACACAACTAGTCAGTGTCTGAGGCTCAATTTGAACTTAGGTCTTTTGAACTCTAGGCTGGGAGATCCACTGTACCACCTAGCTACTGTTTATCAGCGCAGAAGTTAATCTCATTCATTTACCTCTAGTTTCGACCTGAAACACCATAGATTTTCTTGGTCTAATTAAAATATGCTTTAAAGGAAAAGTGCAGCTCAAGGATAGTGCATGTATTAGCAAGCTATTTTAATTTTATTTTTATTTTTATACCTAATTGTAATAATAGTATGGGGTGGGGGGAGAAATGGCAAGACATGGTTGGTTATGAGTATAGAACACTTATTACCTGCAATGGTGCCCAACTCCCATATCACTGAACTGCTCCACTCAGTAGGATCCCCAAACACGGCCTCCGCCTTCCTCTTGAGTGCTCCCAGGATGGGAGTGCTACAGAGCAGAGTACCAATTCTAGCAGCAACAGTGCTAGGAAAAGAGAAGAGTTTTAGAGTTACCTTGGTGCACCCTGCAGGAAAATATTTCAAATGTGGTCTCCTTTCACAGGATGGATTTAGTGAAACCCCATTCTTTGACTCAGCTTGAGAGCTGGAAGTAGATCAAGAAGTGGGGAATATCTAAGATTGATGATTTATGTCTTTGATTTTGCATTTTCTTTATCAACTGGAAAAAGGCAACATCCCATGGGGATGTGTGTCCCCTCTGGAACCAATAAGATTTGCACATATTTCTTGCCAAAAACAAAACACAACTCCAGACAGAGGACTGTGTGGTTAAGAATATTAAGAATTTCACTGGGGATAGGGAATAGCCACCTAGTAGGGTGCTAAGACACAAATATAGATTACAAACATAAATACAAAATTTCAATCTAAGTGCATTAAAAATACACAGATGAGATCTGAGGAAGGAAAGGTTTTTACTGATTGTGGGAGAGAGAAGAGAGAAATCAGGGAAGGCTACATAGAAGAAATGGTATTTGAGTAATATTCAATTAAAAGGGGTCAGTAAGGAAAGTACATTTATTTAAAGGATAGAGAGAGGTCCAATGTGGCCACAGTGTAGCTTATTTAGAGGGCAATTATATTTGATAAGGCTAGAAAAATAATCCAAAAAGAAACAGATTGAGGAGGACCTTAAATGTCAGGCCAAAGAGTTTGAATTTTACGCAGTAGATGATAGGAAACCACTGAAGATTTCTGAACCAAGAAGTGATAAGATTAATTCATTAAAATCATGTCCACAGCCCACATGTCACAATGTCCCCCCTTATTGAAAGAATGATATGGAGTCTTAATCTAGAGAATAAATAATGAAATATACTTCCCTTTTCTTAGTAGAGAAGTGGAAGATTGTGGAAGGTATGATAACACTGGCAGGCCCAGTTGCTTTGTGGGTGGTTTTGTTTAACTTTTTCTTTGTTAAATAGAAAGGTTCAATTACAAGGTAGGGGGAGGAATATTTTAGGAAATGACTGACATAAAAAACAAAAAAATCAATAAAACTCTAAAAAGCAATGAAAGCAAAGGATGGTACATAAGAACTGTTATTATAACCATGATTATATTCCTATGTTACTATGACAAATTACTCATTTACATGAATGTTGTTCTTCAAAGGATTAGAATAAGTGCATGGCCTTCCAAGGTGATGATTATGAAAAGCAAAATACTCATTTGAATTCTTAAGTTGTGGTATGTTTTTAAAAATCAATTTCATTACTTTATAATCAAACTTCAATAACTGGACAAAGAATCCTCATGGGGTCTTTGAGGCAGTGCCTGAGATAGTATTATGATACTTCATGCACTGAAATTAATCTAAATGAAAAAGCACTAAGTTTAGTTGTTTTGTAGTGAGGCTCAATGTTAAGTGTTTAATAAAACTTTTTTTAATTAAAAAAAATTTTTTTTTAGAAAAGCATATAGCTTAGATACAAGGAAGTTCTTTGTAGTGGAGGAAAGATATTAAATAGGCACTAGAACATATTTTAGTTTCACATTCCACAGAGCTGTTTGGCGTGGCCATCTTCTCACCCATGTGCCTACTCCTTCCCAGCTAGACCAGCACTCTTGTTACCAAATTTTCTAACGTCTAAAACTCTCTCCCTGTGAAAGTTAACCTAGTAATTTCTGGAGTTCCATAGCGCCCAACCCAGTCAATTGGTGACACTGTGTGTGTGCAAACTAATCCACTTAGTTTATTAAATGCTCGTTGACCCTAGATACCAGACCATGCTTTAGTATGTAAATCTCATTCAGCCATCCATCCAGGCCATCTCATTGTCTGCCTAGCAGTGGGTCATATCCCTCTTTCCCTTCTTCTACCTTCCCAGAACACAACTTCTTTCCCTGTTTACCTCGTCTTTTCATACACTGTCTTTCACTATTAGAATGCAAACTCCTTGGGGGCAGGGACTGTTTCTATTTTAATATCACTTTCCTCAGAGCTTAGCATGGTGCCTAGCACATACAGCACTTTAAAAAAATGCATTCTCATTCATTCATTCATTCAAATATTGGTGATAGTTTTGCTAAACCTTTCAGAAGCAGAATTTTATACTAAATGACATCTGGAGGACTTGATCCACTTGAGGATACTATCATTTAGGTCATTTCTTTCTTTTTTTTTAAAATTAGGTCATTTCTTACCTAAATTCTGAAATACTTATCAATGGAACTTCATTAACGCTGATGGCACACAAGTTTGCACCAAGTCCTACTAAATCAAAGCTTTTTAGTTCCTGTATTTGATGGCCTGAGTCTTCCAGAAAGCCTCGAAGAATGGCACTAGCCTGTAACAAGACAATCAGAGAAAAGGTAAAATAAACATTCAGGCATGAGTGGGGATGACAGAAAAACAAACTTGTTCCAGGATCACTATTCAAGTTGCTTTGTTTTTTGTTTTTGTTTTTTGGTGAGGCAATGGGGTGAAGTGACTTGCCCAGGGTTACACAGCTAGTAAGTATGAAGTATCTGAGGTCAGATTTGAACTCAGGTCTTCCTGAATCCAGGGCTAGTGCTCTATCCACTACACTAGTAGCTGCCCCCTCAAGTTGTATTTAAAGGAGAACAATTTCCCAGAATATCAGACATGCCTGTAATTAAAAGCAAATACAAACAATACATTTCAAAGTTAAATTATTTTCTTGCTAGGTAGTATTAAATTGTTCTTGCCACTAATGTCTATAAGAATGAAGCCTAGCATGAGAGAGAAATCAGAATATATTCCCTTGTGTGACTCCACAGCTTTTTCCTAATGATTCCAAAGCAATTAATGCTAACACCTTGAAAGCAATACTGAGGACTGAGAAGTGAATAATTATAAGATTTCCATCACTCTATTCACAACTGTACTTTTTGCCATTTCTTTCTTATAACGGTTCTTTGGCTGAAGTAGCCATTAATATAATTCCAGGAAAGCTGACTATTCCTCTAACACCATCCACTTAAATGATGTCACATCACTGTAGAACTTACTAATGCAAGAAACATAATCACCTGGTCCAACCCCTTCATTTTACAGACAAAAAAACAGGGGTTGAATAACTTGCCCAAGGTCAAAATGGCAAGTGGTGGCAAAGTTGACACCAGAATTTAGGTCTCCTAACCACAGCCATAACTTGGGAGTGGGGGTGGGGGTGGGAACAACTGGGTCATTGGCTACCTTAAACTTGCACAAAGACAGAACTTTAGCAACTGGTTAGCAAGAATGATTAGTTAAGAAAGGAAGCTGCCAGATGGCAGACTCCTCCCTCCTTCCTCTTTGTTCCCCTTCTAGTTGAAGGTATGTTTTATGCCACTGGTCCTGGGCACAAAAATTCCTAGTGTGGGCTCAGTCCCTAATGCTCAGTCCAGTGTTCTAGATCAGAGATTTATATCTGTGGCCAGCAGGCCTCATTATGGCCAGCAATACTTCCTAGTACAGCAGAACCAGATTAAAATGTAATTGGGAAATATTTAATAAAATAAAGATAAAATAGAACACAGATAATGTTAATATGTGGTTTTCTAAGTCAATAAGCAACCAGCAGAGTTCCTTATGTATACATGGCTTAGTGGCCCCATTTCTATTTGAGTTTGACTACACTGCTCTAGAGGGCACACCTTGCTGCCTCCAGTATTAAGTAGAGATCATTTGTGCCTAACCTTCTTCATTCTCTGACACAGCCTCTCTTGTGCCCAACAGTTGTGCAAATGGAAGATGACTGGATAAACTGAAGATACAGTCTAAGACTATAGGATAGAATGAAGCTGACTGACTACCTCATTAGGAGACTGAGCCATGGGCTTTGGCAGGGCTTAAATAAGAACCACAGACCAACAGCAATCAAGTACATACTACTATCAAAAGAGGTCAAAGCCTACTGCCTTCCAAAATTCATTAAAGGTTTCCTAAAACTAGCAAGGAATAGAGAAGGAGAGCACTGGGAGACTCAAATTTCAGTCCAGGTTCTGCTGCTGCCTTGGATAAATCATTTTATTTCTCAGAGCTTCAGTTTTCTTATCTATAACATAAAGAGGTTAGGTTATATCTAAATTCCTTTTTTTCTTTTTTAACAAGAGCCTATGAGTCTATATCACATCATTTTCCACTGAACAGGTATTGGTATACTATGAAATCCCTTTATCCTCCCTCTCCATCTTCAACTGACACAATTTACAGACACTTTTGCATGAGGAATTATAACATCTAAGTTACACTGTTCCACTCTAGTTTCAGTGAGACAGACTGGCGTAATGGGCAAAGTGCTAGACTGAGTTTGAATTTTGCCCGCTCCTCTGCAAAATGGTGTAATAACAGCACCTAAGTTACAAGGCTGTTGTGAAAGTCAGATGAGGGAATGTATGTGAAACCTCTGCAAATCTTAAAGAGTTTATCTTCAGTTCCCTATTATTATTCTTGTTGTTGTTCAGTTGTTGACTCTTGGCTGACTCTTCATGGGGTTTTCTGGGTAAAGATACTGGAGTGGTTTGCCATTTCCTTCTCCAGATCATTTTACACATGAGGAAACTGAGGCAAACAAAGTTAAGTGACTTGCTCAGGGTCACACAGCTAGTAAGTGTCTGAGGTTGCATTTGAACTCAGATCCAGACTCCAAGCCAAATGCTTTATCCACTGTACCACCTAGCTGCCCCCATTATTGTTCCACTGTTTCTATATTATATTGGAGTGCTTTGGGTCTTCCCCAATTATATGCAAATTGTGCATATCTTTTTGTTCCAGACAGAAGGATCTTGTGTATGTTAAGTTCAAATGTGATCCTTTGGTGCTAATTTTCAGTGGACTAGAAATTCTCTCTCAGGAAACAGAAATAGATGGTCAAATAAACTGGTACCAGTGTTGCTAGAGAGATATGAAAGAGAAAAAATTGGCTGGCAGAAGGAGTTAAAGGCAGTGAAATGAAATAGGACGAAGAAGGGATGTCAGGATATTATGACTTTGAGTCCAAAGGGATTAATGAGACTTAATGCAATAAAATGCAGATTTTATTCAATTCATTTATTTTGTGTGTATGTTTTTTGGAGGCAATTAGAGTTAAGTGACTTGCTCAAGGTCACACAGCTAGTATCTGAGGCCATATTTGAACTCAAGTCCTCCTGACTCCAGGGCCAGTGATCTACCCACTGTACCACCAAGCTACTCCCAATTTAATTCATTTAAACAACATATGATATGCAACTACTTTGTACAAACCATCTGGGAGACAAAGAAGAAAACATAGGACCTGCTCTCAAGGTATTTAGAATTTAATAGGGCAGATATAACATATAATGATAAATGTGATACAAGGTAGAAAGTGATGGGGCAAGTTTGCAAGAGATAAAGTAGATAACCTAATTAGGCAAAACTGAAAAGCTTTTGTCTGAACAAAACCAATGAAACTAAATTAAAGGAAATTGGTGATTGGGGGGAAATCTTCACATCAAATATATATGATAAGGTCTAATATTCACATTGTACAGGGAATTAACACAAGACCAAGAGCCATTCCGTAATGGAAAAATAGTCCAAGAATATAAATAATTTTCAAAAGATAGGTGCAAACTATTAACAATCTTATAAAAGATTGCTCCTAATTAACAATAAGAGAAATGCAAATAAAAACAGATTTGAGGGTTTACTTTACGTCCAGTAAAATGACAAAGATGAAAGATGGAAATAATCAATACTGGAGGTACTGTGGGAACAGGCACACTAATGTGCTGTCAGCAGAACCAAGAATTATTCTATTTTGTAAAAACAATTTGGAATTATGCTTTAAAAAAATTTTTTTAATTTATGCCTAAAATATACATACCTTTTGACTCAGAGATCTCTGTCCTAATCATTTACCCCAAAGAGATCAAAGACAGAAAGGTCCCATATATCTAAAAATATTCATTGTGGTACTTTTTGTGGTAGCAAACAACTGGAAAATAGGGGCCAATGAACTGCAGAATGGCTAAACAAATTGTGAACTATGACTGTATTAGATCCTAAGAAATTGTACCATAAGAAACAAAGACTATGAATAATTCAGAGAAACACAGTAAAGCATATAAATTGAGGTAGAGTGAAGTAAGCAGAACCAGGAAATTATATATACATATATGTATAGATAACACACATACACATGTATATGTGATATCTACACATATACATACACACATGTGTGCATATGTATAAATCCACATCTCTTATGTATGCGTATATATAGAGACACAGAGAGAAAGAGACAGAGAGAGAGAGAGAGAAACTATAATAATTTAAATTCTAACAATAAAAAGAAGCCAAACACTGAGCAATTAAAATCAATTGATCCAAGTTGAGAAAATTTACCTCCTTTTCATTGCAGGGGTAGAGGACAACAACAGATGTGTATTATTGCACATGTTCATGTGTTGGCTGGCTTTTCTGAACTTTTTTTTTTTTAATCTTTGTTACAAGCAAATGCTACAAATCTTTGCTACAGCAAGGGAAAGGGATATATTTGGAAGTGAATGTGATATTAAAAACCAAAAAGCATCAATACAAAAATCAATAATAAAAGTCAAAACAGAATTTGACATGCATTTATTAAGCATCCACGATACCTATGATACTGAGCAAGCTACCAGGGATACAAAGACAAAAGGAAAAAACATTCAAAGTCAGAGTAAGCTTCTAAATATAAAAACAAGTTACATTTTAGAATTAATTTAATAGAAAGAATCATCAAGCCCATATAAATGTGGGCACGTGAGAGCACACACACACACACACGCACACACACACACCTCTCCCTCCCCATATCATGCTCTTCTTTTAAGTGTCATATCTGAAACATTTTAGTTCTAATGTTTCAAGTGGCCAGGAAAAAAAGAAAGCCTCTGTTTTCTACAAGCCCACAGCTGTACTACTTGGTCTCCAAAATTATTGAAAGTAGCTTTCAGTTTGGGGGTATTTTAAAATGGACAACAGATAATATCACTAACAGAAAACTTCTGGTGTCGAGCCAAATATATAGGGCAAAAGGGCAGAATAAAAGAATGCAGAAGGTTCTGTGAGGTGTGGCAGGAAGAAAGAAAATTGCATTAAAAAGCAGTAACAAGGGAAACTAGGTGGCACAGTGGATAGAGCACTGGCCCTGGATTCAGGAGGACCTGAGTTCAAATCCGGCTTTACACACATAACACTTACTACCTGTGTGACCCTGGGCAAATCACTTAAACCCATTGCCTAACCAAAAAAAAAAAAGCAGTAACAAAGGAATACGGATTGAAGAGTCAAACTAACTCAGGCAGATAAAGTACAATTAAAACAAGATTTCTGGACATAGTAACCAGTGAGAAAAAAGCAGCCAACTCTGGGTTGTTTGGATCAATAATCTTGGCTGAAATTCAAGGGTTGTATCTGAAGCAACAACCAAAAAGAACTAAAGGACCTTTTTCCTCCTCAAGGACCATGGGGATGAGAAAGTCTAGCTGGTTTAGGGTGGGAAGAGTGTGAAACCAAGAAAATAGATTTCTCTTTCAAGCTAGGAAAAGGTGGATTCCATAGCTATGCCAGGCACTTCTTATTTGCCAACTTGTATCCAGAGATTCCTCATTGAAGTAGTAGCTTACCCTCTATAGCACTGAGTGTATTCACTGCTTCTTTTTTTTTCTTTTAAAATTTTTTACTAATATAATTTGTTGTTACATTGTTTAATTTCTTCTAGTACTGCTCTCCCTTCATGAAAACCACTCTGTATAACAAAGACTGTTTTTTAAAGGAAAAAAACAGATGAAGAAAAACCTCTAACAAAACTGATAAGCAATAAGAATGAATCTTAGTTTTCGAGCCTGGGGGACTGGGAAAAGATTTTTGTTTTCTTATTCAATCTATAATTCTTGTTTAATTGAATTATTTAATCCATTCGCATATAAAGTTGTAAGAGTTAGGTTTATATTTTTATCCTTGCCTCTGATATGGCTTTATTTTTCTGTAATTCGTTGCTTCCAAGGACTTACTATAGAAAGAAGGTCAATATCAACAAATGGAGGATTTTATTGGTGTGAAAACTTAGCCCACCCAAGCAGATTACAACAAACCTCAGTCTCAACCACCCTGCCTCAGCCTCAGAGTCTTTCTGGAGGCTCAGAGATTTTCATTGGCTTACCCATGTTAACATGGTTAGAAAGTGTCTGAGGTAAGACTGAAATGTGAGTTTTACTGATTCCAAGTTCTATGAACTCTACTATACTGCCCTCATGGAAGAGGGAGAGCTGAAAAGAATTACATGTCAAAATCGCATTGCTAAGATTTTACTCTTCCAGAGAAAGACAGAGAGGCTGAGAGAGATGGAGAGTCTCTTCATTTAATTAATTCATTCAGTAAACATTTTTATTAAGCACCTGCTATATGTCAGGCACTGTGCCAAGTGCTGGGTATACAAAAAAGATAGTCTCTGTTCTCAAGGATCTTATAAGCTAACGGGGAAGAAAACATGCAAACAAATATATATATATGGGATAAAAAGGAAATAATTAATAGAGGGAAAGCACTAGAATTATGAGGAGTTAAAGACAGCTTCTTATAGAAGGTGAGATTTTAGTTGAAACTTAAAAGGAAGCCAAGGAGGTCAGTCACTGGAACACATGAGGGAGAGTATTCCAGGCAGGGGCTATAGCCAAAGAGAATGCCTGGAACTGACAGATGGAGTGCCTTGTTCATGGAACAGCCAGGAGGACAGTGTCACTAGATCAAAGGGTATGTGTTGAGGAGTAAGGTGTAAGAAGACTACAGAAGTAGGAAGGTACTAGGAGGACTTTGAATGCCAACAGAGTTTACTGAATAGGGGGCTAACCTGATTAGACCTACGCTTTAGGAAAATCACTTTAGTGGCTAAATGGAGAATGGATTGGAGTGCACAGAGACAAGAGGCAGCTGACTACTGCCGAAATCGAGGCATGAGGTGATGAGGGTCTTCACTAGAATGGTGTCAGTGTGAGAGGGGAGAAGGAGGCATATTTAAGAGGTGTTACAAAGGTAAAATCAATAGGCCTTGGCAACATATTGGATATGGGGAGGGAGTAGTGAAAGATAGTGAGGAATCTGAAACAAATTTTAGGTTTTTGAGCCTGAGGGATTGGGAGGATGGTGTTGCCCTCTACGGTAATAGGCAAGGTAGGAAGTGGAGAAGGTTTAGGGGAAAGATAATGAGTTCTGTTTTCGACATAATGAGTTTAAGATGTCTACTGGATATCTGGTTTGAGATGTCTGAAAGGCATTTGGGGATGCAACATTGGAGGTCAGGAGAGAGACTGGGGCAGGATAGGTAAATATAAGAATCCTTAGCATAAGTGGTATTTAAATCCATGGGAGCTAATGAGATCATCAAGTGAGTAGTACAGCAGGTGAAGCACATAGGACCAGGACAGAACCCTGAGGGACACCTCCAGTTACAGGGAGGGATCTAGAGGAGGATCAAGCAAAAGAGACAGTAAAGGGTCCAGCAAAGGGGCAGGCTAGATGAGCAGCAAAACAATTTCAAGATGATAAAAATTAGTTTTCAACCTAAAATTTTTCAGGACTGAGTAGACACACTCAAATGCAACATATCTGCAGAAAGATCCATACTTGCTGGATTTGATGTTCTACTGAGCAATGTGCAGAGAGAGCCTGGATGGGGCCAGAAGGACCCCAGGATTACCTTGGTCTACCAATGCAGGACCTTGGTGCTAAACACAGTTTTAAAAGCAAAGTTCCTTCTAGGAGGAATTGTTCTTCTAGGACAATAAGTACCTGATCCTCACCAGTCATGAAAATGAACCGAAATCTTGGTCTAAAACTATCTCCAAGGCAAGTGGGAAAAAGTCTCTGTTTCTAGTCTGGATCTTCTAAAAACTAAGTGCGCACTCTCTCTTCTCTCTCTCTCTCTCTCTCTCTCTCTCTCTCAGCTTCTCTGAGGGAACTAAATCCCAGCTCAGACACTAGTTGTGTGACCCTGGACAAGTCACTTCACTGTTCTGTGCCTCAGTTTCCCCATCTGTAAAATGAGGAGGTTGGCTTTGATGGCCTTCAAGGTCCATTCCATCTCTAGATCTATGAGGATCCTAAATTCCTGGTAGAGTCTGCTTACCTGTCCCAGAGTCCACTCTGTCTGCTGGCTCAGGGAGGCCACTGTGTCAATTGAGCTGAGATTCAGCTGTTTTAGCTCATCTTCATTCAGAGCCAGAGCAATGCGGCCCAGGGAGACGACATGATGATTTTTCCAGTAAGATGGCACATTCCAGACCTTGGAAAACAAACCCAGATTCAAAGTAAACTGGTATAATATGAGCTACACTCTCCCAATGTTCAACAACCTTGGTATCCCGTACCTAATATATTATTATCTACTGCACAGTACTTATGTTTAGCACCTATAATAAACCCTAAAATGAGACTCTATAGGCATTTAAACCAATGCTGCCTCCTCTCTTTTGGCCATCTTTTCACTAGGTCTTAAAAAGAAATGGTAGGAATCTGGCTGTAAACAGGGACTTTGTTCTTTCAGTCTAACAAAAAATCAAGGAATCCTCAACTCCCCTTGTGCTCTACCTTGAATCTGTTTTGTTTATAGGTGAATCTTTCGTGTTAGAATGCAAGCTCCTCAAGAGCAGGGACTGTTTTGCTCTTTTCTTAGTGCCTGCCCCAGTGCCTAGCACACAGTAGGTGCTTAATGTTCCTTGACTGATTGCTAAGGGGCAGAGGAGAAGAAAGAAAAGTAAACCTAGGAAATGCAGGCATTTGTCCAGAGGTTGTTAACGTTAATTTTGAAGACTGATGAAAAGGTTGGGTACCTTTTCTGTAAAACTGAGCTCCATCAATAGAAATGGGCAGGTTTAGGATACCCGCCAGTTAACTGTATGGTCTGTGGATTACCTGGGCCCTAGATTTTCCTGAACAACTATGTGCCTTTCAGATGAGGAAACTGATGCATTTTGTGCATATATATGTATATATGTGTGTGTGTGTGCGTGTGTGTGTATGTTACATATATCACACACACATATACATGTCATATATATGTGTGTATATTGTGAGGGATCGTCCGATGTTGGCTACAGGCCACGTGGTGAAGTGGGGTAGGGACAAGATATTAGGAAGTAACCGGAGCTCACGCTCCCAAGGCAGGGGGCTGTGCCACGTAGGAGTTAGACGGCAGGGAGCAATCTTCCTGTGTCATGTCTTCTCCTTTGGTGCAGCGCTAACCCCAGACGTCTCCTTCCGGTATCTGGACCTATGCCCAATCACTGAAGGCAGACTGAGGAGGAGGGGTTAGTAAAAGTATATAAGGAGCAGTAGGAGCCGGGGCTCTCTCTCTTGCTCCTGCTCTTGCTCTCCTGCTTGGTTTGCTGTGATGGTCTCTGAATAAAGTCCAAGTGTTTGCACCTCCGATCGGCTCGTCTCTATGTTTATCTGGGTATGCGCCGAAGACTGGTAAGTATGACCCTGGCAGCCTGCTCCTGTTAGGAGGAGAGTGCACGGCGTGGCCGGCACAGTATATATATATGTATCTCATCTCTACCAAAAGGTAGATGTGAAAAATAAAAGAAAATGAAACTTCAATCTGGAATTGGGGTTCAAATCCCACCTTTTAGTATCTGTCTGACCACGGACAAGTCACAACCTCTCTGAGCTTAAATTTCCTTATCTGTAGAGGAGACAGTTGGACCAGATGACCCTCTGAAGTCTCTTTCAGTTCTAAATCTATGATGCTACATATTTTTGAAACAGGCTTATTAGTAAACATTATTAGCTAACATGGAATTTGTGAGTAACCAGACAGCAACAGCCTCTCAACCTTTTTCCTGCTAAACCTTTGGCATTACCCTGACTGAAGCAAATGGAAACTTTTATTACTCCTTCTGCATTGACCTGTTTTGCTTTCTCCTTCAGGGCCATCAGTTGGGGCTGGCTGAAACTCAAGATGGTCCCTAGCATCTCAACATTCTTGGTAAACGTGTCCTCTTCCATACACAGCAGTTCTTGAGGAGACCAGCAGGCATTGGCTTCTGCTAGCTTTAAAATGTCATCTGAACTCGGAATTGTGACTCCTTGGCATTCTAGAGGGGGAGAGAAGAAGAAACACTCTTCTGAGGGATCATTTTAGGAGAATTTTTTTTAAGAGCTAGAAGGGGCTCTGACAGTGGCCATCCTTCCAGGCTTTGAGATAAAGCAGCAGAGCAGAGAACCTATTAGAAAGTCGACAGGTCTCAGATTTTTCCTCCTGCAATTAAAATAGCTTAGATGGAGAGGTTAAGCACTACAGACTGAAATTTCACAAGATATGCTAGCTTGAAGGTTCTAAACCCTAGCAAACTTCTTCCTTGGAGCAGCTAGGGGCACAGTGGATAAAGCGCTGGCCCTGGAGTCAGGAAGACCTGAGTTCAAATTTAGCCTCAGACACCCGTTACTTACTGGCTGTGTGACTCTGGGCAAGTCACAAAAAAAAAAGCTTTTTCCTTGTTGAAATCCTTTTAATTGTCATGTTATGAAGAAAATTTATAAAGAGAATTGTATGAAAGCTCTATATGGAACTAACAAGAACAGTGCATCTTTTAGACTGTTTTTCTGTTATTACTGAAGAGTAGAAAAAGGAAGAAAAGCACTAATTCTGATGAGAAATATTGAGAAAATTTTTAAAGGACTTTACACAGTATTTCAAATGACCTGAATTGTCTAAGACTGAGTTTTTAGACAAGCAAAAAAGAGTCAACTACTGTCACAATGAGGGTTTGAAGTGACTCACGCTGTGATCAGTCATAGCCAAAATACTGCAAAGAGTTATATATTTCTATATGTTTATTATTGCTTTCATTTATTAATAAATTATATTTGGCAAATTTACTATTTACTTATAGATAAATAAGAATAATTACTACTGGGAAAGGAGGTTTATTCATTTAATTATATAATTAAATATTAAAGAACTGTGGTAAGGGTTCAAGCTAATCAATTAATGGCAGTTAGGTGGTACAGTTGATAGAACAATGGACCTGGAATTAGGAAGACCTGAATTCAAATCCTGCCTCAGATACTTACTAGCTGTGTGACCCTGGATAAGCCACTAAACTTCTAACTGCCTCAGTTTCCTCAGCTGTCAAATAGGGATAATAATAGCACCTACCTCCCAGGCTTGTTGCGAGGATCAAATAACATATACAAAACATCTGCAAACCTTAAAACACTATTTAAGTGCTAGTTATTATTGATATTATTGTTATTATTAGGAGACAAGATTGTAAATTTATTCATGAGAAATAATTTATATAAATTATGAGTACCCCTCTAGATAACTATAGAGTTTGGAAGGATAAAATTAAATATATAGCAATGAAGCAAGTGGCAAGCTAAGGTTGAACAGCCTACAAATGAGTGTGGTCAGACCCAAGATTCCATTTAACTTTGCTAAATGTGAAAGGGTTAGGTACAGACTTTCTACAACCTGCTACATATCTTGAGGGCTTTGCAAACTTAAGTGTTATATAACATCAGCTGGTATTGCAATTTGGATGGGCGAAGGGAGTCACTGAGATCACAAATGTCAACAGGGGAGGATGACTTCTTCCTACAAGGGAGGCTTAGCACATTCCCATAATGCCAGACCATTAAAAAGACTGTAGGGACAGCAGGTCACTGATGTTCCATTTTCCTGAAAGGTATAAGAAGTAACATTTCACTCACAGGCCTGATGGCAGGCATTCTTAACCTTTTTTGTGTGTCATGAACCCCTTTGGTTCACCCTTCTGGTGGAGGCTATGGAACCCTTCTCAGCATAATGTTTTAAAATGCATAAGATAAAATATGCAGGATTACAAATGCAACCAATTATTAAAATACAGTTATTAAAAACCAAGTTCATGGATTATAAGTAAGGAAACCCAGCAAGGTGTCCTAACCCTATTTATTATGGAGCTGGGAGATTTCACAGAATTATAGATTCATAGGCTATTAGAGGGCAGCTACGAGGCAGGCTCAGTGGATAGACTGCTCAGGCCTGGAAGCAGGAAGACTCCTCTTACTGAGTTCAAATCTGGCCTCACACATTTACTAGCTGTATGACCCTGAGCAAGTCACATAACCATTTGCCTCAGTTTCCTCATCTGTAAAATGAGCTAGAGAAAGAAATGGCAAACCATTCCAGTATTTTTGCCAAGAAAAACCTGAAATGGGGTCATGAAGAACCAGACACAACTGAAAAGCAACTGAAAAACAAGGCTACTGAAAGAGACCTTGAGGATCAGCTAGTCCAGGTGTGGGGAACCTGAGGCCTCGAGGCCACATATGGCCCTCTAGGTCCTCAAGAGCAGCCCTTTGATTGAATCCAAACTTCACAGAACAGATTTGTGAAATTTGTGAGTTTGCATCTCCCCTAGGCACTAGCATAGTGTTCTGCATACAGAAAGTATTTAATAAATGGTGGCTGAACTGAACTAAACTCAATCTAGTCAGTCCCACAGCTTTATCTATACTTTCTGATTTTTAATATGTCCCTCATTCTTTGGAGAAAAGTATCTAAATATAATTGTCACATAGCAGTTTAATGAATGCTTGTTGACTTGATAAATGTATGTTGACTATAGGCCCTGTCCTGATTTCAGTACCATACTTGGTTCAGTAGATCAGAGGTGTCAAAAAAGCTTCCTGAGGGATGAATTCACATTATTTTCTAAGCCAACATTAGCTGGCAGGGATCCTTATGTGCCCTTATGTATGGCTTAGTGGCCCCTTTTCTATTAGAGTTTGACACCACAATAGAGGATTACTTAGAGCCTGAGAATTCAAACAAACAATCCATTTAATAAAAATATGTTTAAATGCCCCTGGCAAAAGCAATTCACAAGGCAGCTGCTGATCAGGAAGATAAAGCAAATAAAAGCCTCCAAGAAGGAGGTTAAAGGCAATTGGCAGGAAGGTTCCCTGGAGTTTCAGGAGCTCCTGCCCAAGTCCTAAAGACTGCTTTTAGATTTTTCTTGCCCAAAGAGCCCACAGATCTGGGTGCCAAATTGGTCCACATAGTGCAAAGTTAACCCCAACTGCTCCAGATCCACACCACAGCCTCCTTGCTCATGACAGTCCCAGGGGCTGTTATCGGAGTGTGAGGAGTTAACTTCTGCCTCCCCAGCTCCACCGGTTTTGTGGCTAAATGCCTTGAGAAGACCATCTATAACCGATGTTTCCACTTCCTTTCTTCTCATTCTCTTTTTGATTCTCTACAGTTTGGCTTCCGATTTCATCATTCAACTGAAACTGTCCTCTCCAAAGTTACCAGTGATTTGGTAACTGTCAAATCCTTAT
Source organism: Vombatus ursinus (assembly GCF_900497805.2). Taxonomy (NCBI): domain Eukaryota; kingdom Metazoa; phylum Chordata; class Mammalia; order Diprotodontia; family Vombatidae; genus Vombatus; species Vombatus ursinus. The sequence goes on from NW_020954585.1 coordinate 7,251,996, forward strand.
TCACCTCTCTGCAGTCTTTGACACTGCCGATTCCTCTCTTCTTCCTGATACCCTCTTCTCTTTAAGACAATATTTTATTCTGGTTCTACTGTTACTTGTCTAACTGGTCCTTCTCAGTCTCCTTGCTAGAGATCATCCAGGTTACATCTGATACTATCAGTGTTCCCCAAGACCTTGTCCTGGGCCCTGCTTTCCCTCCCCTCCATTGATTTCCCCTCTCCTCCCCTTTCCTCTCCTTGTCCTATTTCCCTTGGTGATCTCATCAGCTTTCATGGAGTCAATTATCACCACTATGCTGATTATTCTCAGATCTACTTATTCATTCCTAACCTCACTCTTAACCTCTTTTTCTATTCCAATTGCCCATTAGACATGTCAAACTGGATGTCTCACAGACATCTTATGCTCAACATGTCCAAAACTACTACTACAAAACTGAACTCATTATCTTCCTCCCAAAACCCTCCCTCCCTTTCAAACTTCCCTATTACTGTTGAGGGCACTATCATCCTCCCAGTCCCCCAGGCTCAAAACCTAGGTGTCATCTTTTCAACCCCTCATTCTTTCTCAATTCCCTTTCCATATCTAATTCACTACCAAGCTGATTTTACCTTGGGAACTCTCTTACATGTGCATTGTTAACATCTCTTGTATATGCCTTCTTCTTTCCTCTGAAACTACCACCACTCTGGTGCCCTCATTACCTCATACCTGGATTGTTGCAATAATGGTTGGCCTCCTTGCCACAAGTCTCTCCCCACTCCAATTCATCCTCTACTCAGCTGTCAGACTGATCTTCCTAAAGCATAGGTATGATCACACACACACACACACACACACACACACACACACACACCATTCATTAAATTCCCACGTGTCCCTCCAAGATCAAATATAACATCTTCCGTTTGGTACCCAAAGCCCTTCATAGGGGCAGCTAAGTGGCACAGTGGATAGAGCACTGGCCCTGGAGTCAGGAGAACCTGAGTTCAAATCCAGCCTCAGACACTTAACCCTTACTAGCTGTGTGACCCTGGGCAAGTCACTTAATCCCAATTGCCTTGCTAAAAAAAAAAAAAGAAAAAAGTCCTTCATAGCCTGTTCCCTTCCTACTTTTCTGCTCTTCCTACACCTTACTCCCCCTTATGTACTCTGGCCTCAGCAGGACCCTCCATCTCCCAACTCTAACCATTTTCATTGGCTGTCTTCCATGCCTGGTATGCTCTCTCTATCTCTGCCCCTTGGCTTTCTTTAAGTTCCCGCTAAAATCCCATCTTCCACGGGAAGCCTTTCCCAATTCCCCTCAATTCTAATGCCTTCCCTTTGTTGATTATTTCCAATTTATCCTGCACATAGTTTGTTTGTACAGAGATTGTCTGCATATTGTCTCACCCATTACACTGTGAGCTTGAGGGCAAGGACTGTCTTCTGCCTTTCTTTTATCTCCAGTGCTTATCACGGCCTAGCACATAGTAGGTGTTTAACAAATACTTAGTTATTGCCTGATTAATTGACTGATTAGCATCCTGACCCATAACACGACCAAAAAGAAGCACTCTGGGGTAAGAAAGTGCTGAACTAGGCTTGGGGAGACCAGAGTTCTAGATTTGGCTTTGCTATTAGCAATGTAACTCTCAGTAAGTCACTTTATCTCTCTAGGCTTTAGTTTCCTCATAGAAAAATCCAAGGAGATTTTTGGATCAGATGACTTCTAAAGTCTTTTCCAGTTCTAAAATTCTATGCTTCAAAAGCATCTCCTACTAACACTCAAACTAAACCTTTAGGCTTAAGGAGAGTCCTCAGATAAACAAGGTAATAGAGTTTAGCTTTCATAAAGTCTAAGAAAGGAGATAATGAACAAGCGTGCTTCTCCTTCCAGGTAGGTCAGGCCAGCAGACCTCCTTGGCTTTCTCTAAGCAGCTAGAAAGGCAAAGTAATTCCCTACATAGTTGATAGTCTCAAGTTTCCTTTGTCAAAGGAGTGCCATTTTTTTATGTAAATGAGACATTGTGTCTGCTGGTCCCAGCTATGGCTTGTGTAAAGGACAACCAACAAGTTCTGTCTTTGAAGAAAGTCTGGATTTATTTCCTGGGAACTTTCAACCAGAAATGCCATCCTCCAGTAGATACCTGTGGCTATTTTTCCAGATGGAAAGTGGGTCCCTTCCTGTGAAGCCTAAGAGGATTTCTCTTCTATCTAACTTGATTGGGAAGTGGTAGTTATACATAGTACTAAATTTAAGTAGTTATACATGACGTTCAGCTATTGGCACATCATTCTGGGATGTACAATGCTAAACCCAAATCAATCAAGTATGGCTGTAAGCTAATGAATGAAGAAAGAATAGCAAAAGAAATACCAACTCCTCAGATTGGGGGCTTTGAGAAAAGCAGTTAAGAGCTTTAAGAGGATAGTGAATATCAAGACAGGGTCCTGGTGCTAAATGCACAAATCTAGAAGATAGTGGGAATACATGTTTCTGAGATCATTGATGCCTAACACTTATCTCCAGTCAAAGATCAAACTGGCATTAAGGTACTGCTAAGGTACATAGGAAGTTTTCATAAGAAAAAACTTCCTAAGGTATAAAGTTATCTAAATAACTTCCGAAGGAATCTTCCTATCTAAAAAATTTCCTAAAGGATATACTTTAAAAAAAAATGTATTGCCTGAAATGCTCTTTCCTCATCTCCACCTCCTGGCTTCAAGTCCTAGCTAAGGCCCCACCCACATGAAACTTTCCCCAATCCCTCAGTTCTAGTGCCTTCCCTCCATTGATTATCTAAAATTTATCCCGTACATATCTTGTTTGTACACAGTTGTTTATATGTTGTCTCCCCCTTTAGACTATGTACTCCTTGAGGGCAGGGACCTTTGCTGTTCTTTGTATCCCTAGCACTTAGCACAGTGCCCTGCACATATGCGGCACTTCGTAAATGTTTACTGAATGAAAAAAATTATTTTTAGTTCCAAATTCTCTACCTCCCTCCATCCCTTTCTCCACCCATTGAGAAGGCAAGAAATAATGATACTTATTATACATATGAAGGCATGCAAAACATATTTCCACAAGGGACAAAGTTGTCTAAATAGACAGTGGGCCTCTGAGTGGGCAGGTTCCCTCTTACTAGACATCTAGGTGACCACTTCTTGGACATGTTATAAAATGGATTCCTGTTGAGGTACAGTTTGAACCAGATGACTTCTAAAGCTGTGAATGAGATGTGGCATATACATTTCTACACCATCCCCCTATTCCTCAGTGATTTATATAGGTTGCCTTTTGAAGAGGTTCTATCCAGTACAGTGCTCTGTAAACAGTGGGAATTTAATAAATACTGTTGGTTGACTGATTCTTATCCTGAAAAATTCTCTCTTAGCTCTTCCCATAGTCTCCAGGGTCATGGTAATGATGCATCTGGCATGTAAGTCAGTCTTACTCATAAAAGAATGATGATTTCAGGAAGGCCCTACTGCACCCTTAAAATATTGCCTTCATTTGCTGATTGGAGCCTGAAATTCCAGTTTAGGGGAAACACTTTATCGTTAATCTTTTCTGTTGTTTCAGTTTGTGGGGTTTTCTCAGCAAAGATACTAGAGTTGTTGGCATGAATCTTTTATACTTTAGTAAAAACGAATCTCAGATCTTTTCCTGAGAGCAGGTTTCAATTGGGTTTAGAGGAAGAGAGAATTAAGGAACAGAAGGAAGGAGCTGGAATCAGATGACCCTAATGAGAAAATAATGGTACAGAAGAGGAAAATTAGGGGGACTAAAGACAAACTTCCAGATTTCACAATTTTCCTTACAATCATTCTAGGCAGGAACGTTAGGAACTTACAGAACCATATCACCTGTTCAGTTGACCAATTTCAATTCTAAACTCATTCCCCGCTGAAACATGACCTAAGCATTTTTTTTTCATATGCAGAGGAGAATTAAAAAAAAAATAGCCCAGCATAAAACTTGTTTATCCCTAGAGTCTACCAGCTCTGGTAAGCAGCACTGAGACCTGACTGTAACATCTTTTAAAAAGGTGACATTATTTAACATTTGACTTTTTGTAATTCTGTCATTTGATAGACATTCAATCAAGTCCTGTGAAAACAAGAGGCCCCCGAACTGCTGGGAACTTAGACAGAAATGTCACCACTATGGAATTGGCCCAGGTACAAAAAGCAAACTCACCATCTCTGGGATCAGATGTGTGAACATTTCTGCTGGTGTTCTGGATGGATTCAAAAACAGTCCAGAGAAATTCTTTAGGGAGTTGGGTTCCTACCATTTTGGAAGCTGTTTGTTGAAGGATATCAGGGAACTGTGGAGGTGGAAAGGATGGAGGAGAAAGTGAAACATATTTATTAAAGCAATTAACTGCAACAAAGGATCACATTAATCTTCATTTAAATTGTAGCCCTATTACTTTCCCTCACAGTAGCTTCTCCTCTTGATTAAGCTCACTGCATAGTTAATCCCAGTCAGTTTATAAGCGTGGGCTACTGGCAGTTGCCCTAGGCAATGGATCCCAAAGAGATCAACTTGATGTTCAGTTTTTTTTCCAGTGGAGTTCGACTCTTTGTGATCCCATTTAGGGTTTTCTTGGCAAACATACTGAGTGGTTTGTTATTTCCTTCTCCATCTCATTTTACAGAGGGAACTGAGGCAAACAGTAAGTGATTTCTTCTAAGGTCACATAGCTAGTAAATGTCTGAGGCTGGATTTGAACTCAGGAAGATAAGTCTTCCTGACTCCAGGCCCAGCACTCTATCCACTGCACCACCTAGCTGCCTAGCAAGGTAGAAATAGTAGTAATAGTCAATAAAGGCTTGGAGTTGAGAAAACCTGATTTTGAATCCCATCTCTGATACTTATTAGCTTCTTATACTTATTATATGCCCAAAGTCATGAGTAAGTCAGCTAACATCTCTGAGGTTTAGGAAATTCACTTTTCTTTTTTTAAAAGTAAATTTATATTAATATTTGTTGGTTTTACATCACATTCATCTCTCTCTCTCTCTCTCTCCCTCTTCTCCCTTCCTCCCTCCCTTCCTCCTAGAAAGCCATCCCTGATCACAAAGAACATAAAAAATAATAGCTAACATAGATATGGTACTTTAAGGTTTGCAAAGGCTTAACATATATTGCCTTATTTTATCCCCACAACACTGGGAAGTAGGTGCTATTTTAATTATCCTCACTTAACAGATGTGGAAACTGAGGTTTAAAGAGTTTAAAATTACTTGACCAGGGTCATACAGCTAGTAAAAGCCTAAGGCTGGGTTTGAAAAAATACAGTCCAACCAAACTGTTCATATGCTAAACAACATGTAAAAAAAATCTGACATTATATGTACTGTTTCAAATCCATGGTCTTCCCCCGTCTCTTCTACCTCTGCAAACAAGAGGGAGGTATCAGGCAGCTTTGTAAGGCCAGAAGTCACAGGACTTAAGCTGTCATTGCTGCAGGGCACTCCCAGATAAATGAAATCACAAATCCCTGGCATCAGCATATGACCTCCTTCATAGAAATGGGGATGGGGATGAACTCTAATCTAGAATTTTAGGTATCAAATCAAAGAGGAAGACAATATTTTGAGGGCCAGTTTTTGGAGCAGCAAGACCTTCCTAGCATCCCTGATACTGTTATACCTCATCTAGAACAAATGTACTTTTTTCTTTTTTTTTTTTAGGCAGTTTGGGTTAAGTGACTTGCCCAGGGTCACACAGCTAGTAAGTGTGTCAAGTGTTTGGTCTGAGGCTGGATTTGAACTCAGGTCCTCCTGACTCCAGGGCCAGTGCACTGCACCACCGAGCTGCCCCAAATGTACTTTTTTCAAACCTGAAATTCACAAAGCTTCACATAATGCTTTGCTTTGCACTTCTCTGATGCACTTATTAATGCTGGACATAATAGTCACTCATGATACCAGACTATAAGCTTTGTGAGGTCAGTAAATATGACTTTGTTTGTCCTCTAGCATATCACAAAGGGCTCTGCATACAGTAGGTACTTCATAAATGTTTACTGAATAAATGAATGTCCATCAATCCAGAGAATTAATCATATGCTCCTACAAAGCCTTGACCTATAGTTTCTCACACAAAGAAAAGGTCATTCAAGTGATATTTTTCTTCCTATCACACTAGGCATAAAACCTAATCCCTGTATCAATAAGTAAGATTTGGGCACCTGTGAGTAAGAGTATTTGTAAATATATCTGAAAATATGTACCCTCTTCACGTATATATGTGAATGTGTACATCTGGAAAAATGTGCAAATGTATATCGTGCTTATGTATAACTAGGTATGCTATTCACATGTGTTGTGTGGTTGTGAGTGTACAGTGCTTTGTGTCTACATGTTTATGCAACATATCTGTGTATACTCATAGTATGTGCAATTATGTGGGGATAGATATTTACATGCAGTATAGATGGGACCAAATGGCAGTCTATTAATTGTATCCATTTCCCTCCAGAAGTCCTGGTAGAGAAGTCAAATTTAATTTAGTTATTTTATTACTTCCTGGGTCTCTGCTTGCCTGAAGTTCCCTGGTATAAAAGTCTATTCCAAAAATTCCGTGAGAAGCTGGGCCCTCTAAGATGAGACTGAGGTATTTCCACTCTCACTAACTGTAAGCCCCTCTGCTATATCTCTAATCACTCAACATAATCTCCTAAAATCTCTGAAATCAGGAATTGAGAGGTACCTTAGCAGCAATGACACTTAATTCATCTCCCGAAAAGAGAACTAGAAATGGCCCAATGTCCTTTGCTGTTTCAACCGTCCAATTTTGAGGGAGTCTGGAAAGGAAGGAAAAAAGCTGAAAACCACAAGGAATTACAAGAATGTAAGAGGAAAGCCACATGTTTTGTCTATGTTAGCAACAGAGACTTTCTTGTATGAAACAGAGTTTTATTGGCTCAAAAGAAGCTTCCTCTCATATTCGATAGGAAGAAGTCCATAGCGAACTTTAGGATATTATTTCACTGCTATTAATTCTGCAGGATTGCCCATTTAAAGTGAGAGAGAGGTGGTTAAAAACCACATCACATTTGGTAGAGTCTTTTAGAGGAGCCTATCACATTGTCAGTTTGGCTTCTCCCTTTATGGTAAAGAAAGACTGGATCTTTTAGCTAAACTTGTCCCTATTATTCAGATTGATGAAAAATAGAAGTACTACTCTGATTGTTGTTGTTGTTGGTTAGTCCTTTCAGTTGTGTCTGACTCTTCATGACTCCATTTGGGGTTGTCTTGGCAAAGATACTGGAGTGGTTTGCCATCTCCTTCTGCAGCTCATTTTACAGATGAGGAAACTGAGGCAAACAGGGTTAAGTGACTTGCCCAGGGTCACACTTTGAGGCCACATTTGAACTCAGGAAGATGAGTCTTCCTGTCTCCAGGCCCAGAACTCTATCAACTATGCCACCTAGCTGCCCACTACCCTGATACTTGGCCAAAAAACTCAGACATTTTTCTCTCAGTTTCGAATTCTGTTTTCTCCAGAGAGATTTCTTTTGCCTAAAAGTGATAATTCATTAATAATTTTATAATTAACATTATTAATTTTCTTTTTCTTGAGAGACAGATGCATAGCATAGTGGATAAAGCCAACCTCCAAGCCAGGAAGACAAAGGTTCAAATCCCAATTCTGACACATACTAGCTATGTGGCCCTGGTCAAGTCACTTGACCTCTTAGTGCTCTAGGCAACTCTGTCAAATTGTAGCATAACCTGAGTCCCCAAACCCATTGGTATGGGACTCTGAATGTAAGAGGAAAGCCACATGTTTTGTCTATGTTATAGTTCTTTACCATAAAGGGGGAAGCCAAACTGACAATGTGATAGGCTCCTTTAAAAGACTCTACCAAATGTGATGTGGTTTTTAACCACCTCTCTCACACTTTAAATGGGCAATCCTGCAGAATTAATAGCAGTGAAATAATATCCTATAATTTGCTATGGATTTCTTCCTATCGAATATGAGAGGAAGCTACTTTTGAGCCAATAAAACTCTGTTTCATACAAGAAAGTCTCTGTTGCTAACATAGACAAAACATGTGGCTTTCCTCTTACATTCAGAGTCCCATACCAATGGGTTTGGGGACTCAGGTTATGCTACAATTTGACAGAGTTGCCTAGAGCACTAAGAGGTAATATGCCTTGAGCCTGCATGAGGGCTAGGGTAGAGTTGGTGACAGAGAGAGAACTCTTCAGTCTCTTCAAGCTCTTGAGCTTCTTCAAGTTCTTGAGTCCATTGATATCTACCAATGAGGAGAGAGTCCCATGCCAAATGGGCTTTGGGTTACAGTAGGTTGAGCCTGCACTGATAGAGGGAGTTTCCTTTACTAATGAAATCATTGGTCTACTCCCTTTCCCTAGCCATCATTAAGACCAACAATAATGTCAGACATTTGTATAGCACCTTTAACATTTTTCAAAGCCTGATAATGATTGCCTGTCCTCATCACAACCTATCTGATCCTATCCTCATCATAACCTTTTAACCCAGGCAGGGCAGGTATTGTTATCCCACTTTTACAGATGAGGAAACTAGCCCAACCAAGCTAAATGAATCCCTAAGGTCACATAACGAATCAGAGGCAGAGCCAAGACAAAGGCTCCTGAGCCTTGTGCAGAAAGAAAAGCATGTCAATATCTAACATCAGGGAGTTCTGACTTCTGAATCAATTGAAGAGTCTTTCTGTTGCTGGAAATTTGTGTTCCTTTGCATTATGTCAGCAAGACAACAGAGGGAAAGCCATTAACCAGGAGAAACAAACATAGACTGACCCAGGCTGTGGGTAAAGCCAAAGGCTGACCATCTCACCCATGCAGCTCCAGGAGCTTGTGCTTCACTTCAATCTTTTGCTCAGGGCTGAGGCTGGTGCAGAATTTGAGTCTGTCCATTGCTGTGGCCAAGGCCCTAAGGTGAATCCCACTTTGAATAATGGCTGGAGGCAAATGGCAGATGAGGTTTCCAATGATGTCAATGTCATATTCATCAGTAATAGAATCATTCTGAAACCAAGAGGCCAGAGCTGGGAAAACTGTCTCCCAGGCACATCCAGGAGAATGCTTTGTTATAGTCACTTGACATGAGGTGATTTTACTTACAACCCTATCAAATGCATTGGATGTTACAAGACCTTCAGTCTCTTGGATTAGGTGGAAATGGAACGTGGCCTGAATTTATCCTAGCATGAAGCAAGCATGAAGTTTTTGGAAAACTGCATTGTGGACTTGGCATATGTAAGACACAAAATCATCAAGGGATAGAACTTTGTGAGTGGGGATGGCTAGGAATTAAACGGAAGGCGGGTACTTCAGAGATGCACTTGGATAATTATTTTTAAAAAAAAGAGGGATACTTGATGAATCTCCTTTCTAACACAGCTCGAATATATTGTCGCTGAAAATGGGCTGCTTCAAGCCCTCTAGGGAATTAAATGGATATGGTTGGTCTTATACATACATCCATGCAGTGGGAAGCAGCCAATATCTTGTAATTTGAAGACTGCTCCCCCAAACTCTTCCCCACTGAGATCTGACATTCCATCATTAGTGACTCATTCTTCGGTGTTAAGCATTATACTCAGCATGCAATCTTCTTTTTAAATGAATCTATCAAATTACTTCTCACAGGAGAGACTGGGACAATATGAGAACTGAAGGAATCCTAGCACAAAAGAATAAGCCAAAAGGGGCAGGGGAGTGGGGGAAGAATAAGGAGGCAGGCAGTGTTAAATATAAACTTTGCTGCCTCTACGATTTTGTGTGGTATCAGCTAGACTGGGTTATTTCTTTTTCTTTAGGATGTTGATGCTTCAGTGTAAAAGAAGCCCTGAGAATGGGCTGAATTGTGAGGAACTCAAAGAAGTACAGGAAGACTTCTATGATCTGATTCAGAGAGAAGTAAACAGAACCATCCTCACACTATGCACAGGGTTTACAATAATATATTTGGAAAGAACTAGAAAAAATGAAATGGAACACTGGGTAACTATAATTAAATAAACATGGAATAACCACGATAACCAATCTTAAACCCAGAGAAGAAATGACAAAATGTACATCCCTCCATTTGCAGTTTTTTTTTTCCCCTGGAGGAGAACTATAGGTTTGTAACATATAGGATTGTATATATGATCAGACTACATTAATGTGTGGTTTAATTTTGCTGAGCTAATTTTTTCTTCTTTCATTTTTATTCTTTGTCACACGAGATAGCTTTCTGGGGGAGGAGATGGGGAAGGTATGTATTTGGAAGGTAGGTGATATAAAATAAAAAAGAATGAATAATTTTTTAAAAAGTACGCTGCTTCAGAGCACTATTTTCTTTGCTATTCTGGGGACACTCCAGATTCCCATAGGGTCTCATGAAACTCAAGACTTCAATACCCCAGGAATTTTTGCCAAACTGTTACTCTTTATTCCTTCCCCTATTGTGCAGATTAAGAAGTGGTACTGAGACTTTACTGTAAGAAGGGATAACCAGTGTTTACTTTGCTTAACAGGGAATACTTGGGGAAGTGGAGGCATCATGCAAGAGAGGAGGGTTAAACACAAGCCTCTTTCAGAGCAGGAAGGACCTTTTCTTACCAAGCACTGCTGTACTTTTCTGATAATTGAATTCTTTTTGTGAGAATCTAAAATGAGAGTGTTCAGCTGGATCTTCCCTAGGCTAATCAGAAATGGAACACACTGAGAATCTGAGATCAGCTCCAGATAACGGGCCCTGGAAAGAGAGCAAGGGAAAGTGAGGAGTAAGAACACAGCTTTCCTGTTGCTTTTATCAGCCATATCACAGTTTTGTACTTAACTGTTCTCAAGTTGATTCCTGTGGGATTGTTTCCTCAACTTGATTAGAATCTCCTATTGGTCAGAGACCATGTTGGATACCCACAATGTCTAGCACAGTCCTAGGCATGTAGCATGAGCTTAATAAATGCTTGCTGATTGATGGGTTAACTGATTGAACATATGTAAAACACTTTGCAAACCTTAAACTACTATATACATGTTTGCTATTATTATTAAAGAAGGAAAGAAGGGGAAGGAGATGGAGAAGAGAGGGAAGGGAGAGAAGAAAATGGGGAGGCAAAGGAAGAAGGACTGGGAACGTGAGAATGGGAAGAAGAGACGGGGAGGAATAGTATCCAGGCAGGTCTTGCAAAGCTAGACTGCATTTCTTTTGAGGTCTGCCCCGAAATTCTGAAAGCAAAACCAGTCAATGAATTAACATGGAGAACCTTTACTTAAAGCATCTGTAATTTCATCAGGCTTCTGAATAGAGTTGTAAATTCTACCCAGAATTAAGAGGCATCTGTTAATTCTTCAATTCACAAGGAATGAAGAATTTCTTTCTGATTTTTTTTCCCACAGGGAGCCAAAATTTAAACATGGATCCTAGATTCCTAAGTGTAAAGATGAACTTTCTTCTATTTTTTCTGGAATTATTTTATTCTGTACATTAAAACTATATTCATTTTTCTTGTCAAAAGACTAAGAAATACCCAATTTACTTCCTTTAGAATCCTTTAAATCATTAGTTCATTATTAGTGCTTCTCAATTCTATCTTGATGCTCGAAATGAGCTTCCTAGGGTGCTGGTCTCCAAGTTATTTAAAGGAATAGCGGGTTATAGACCAAGCTTGCTCCCACTTAATAATGACAGTAGCTAATATTCATATGATGCTTTTAGTTTTGCAAAATGCTTAACATTTATTATGTTGTTTGATCCTTAAAACCACCTTGTGATGTAGGTGCTGTTATTATTCCCATTTTACAAGTGAGGAAACTGAGGCTAAGAAATGTTAAATGACTTTCCCAGAGTCACGCAGCTAGTAAGTGTCTAAGACAGAATTAATATAGAGTCAGTGTATGTAAACTTTGAAATGCTCCATATAGGTAGGTGAGGGAGAATTATGGAAAACTCTCATCAGCATAACTACTAAGCCATGGTTAGGATCCCAACGATGCTTACTTACGGGAGTGCTGATAGGAGAAAGGGAGGCAGAGATGAGCGAGACTCCTTCCAGTACTTCCAAGCTAAACAGTTAACCTGAAAGAATAAAATCAAGTATGAAGATTTCTAGGCATTGTGAGATCTGAAGAAGCCAAGCCTAGCTTGTTACATGTTATTTAAGATGATCCTGGCATCTTCAAAATAATAACAACAATTAATAATAACAGCTAGAATTTATATAGCACTTTGAAGTTTGCAAAGTGCTTTAATTATGTTAACTCATTTGAGTCTTACAACAACTCTATGAGTGAGATGCTATTATTATCCTCATTTTACAGATGAAGCATAGTCTCAGAGGGTCTGATCCCCACCAATTTAACTGGGCAGGGCAGAGCCTTTCATACATCTAAGAAACAGATGCCAGGTCCTTCATCAAAACTTTACAGCCTTGTCTAATAGCGCTATATAACAAATATTATTCTTCCTTTTCCATCATCCCTCAGAGAAAGAACTGAATGAACCAATAGTATAGAAATCTTTTAATTCCAATTTTAAACATATCTAAGTAAAAGGAAGGAAAATGCTCTCCATATTCATCTGGGAAGGGCCACCTTACCCCAAGTCCCTGGGTTTTACAGATATTGCAAGCTCACGACATATATGGTATGACTCTACTCACATTTGTATTCTCTCAAAAACTATGATAAATAAGGCATGCTGATAACACATCTCATTCACAGTATCAAATAGTCTCACACTTATTTGGAAGATAAAGTTTTATAGGAAAAATATTCTCAGAGCATTTTTTAACCAAATACTCCAATAATAAAGGACAGCAGTGTGTGTGTGTGGGGGGGGCATTTTTAAATTCAAATAATTATCAGCACATATGTAGTAATTTAAAAAACAATTACTCCTCCCCCACCCACATCATAAATGTATTTCTCGGTTCAATTTTGATTTTGGAATGATCATGCCATGATGGCTTTGGTTGCCAAGATAAAAAGGTCACCAAGTCCAGATTTTTTGCCCCCTTTAAACATATGAAACTGGAGAAAACTTGGCTTGAGTCAAACAGTTGGCCCCAAACTATTACTGGCATCTGAAAACCCCTAGGAAAATGTCTTCAACCAGAGCAATCAACATTAACCCACTTATGGGGGATGGGAAGAAACCGAATTAGAACTGGAAAAAAGGCTGCTAATGGTACCTGATATGGAGAAAGCAGGTGGAGTTTGTTTTCAAAATACTTGAAATGGGCCAAAAATGAGTCAGAGCTCATGGTCTCAATCTGCTGGCAAGTTATTCCTTTAACCAACTGCCCTACACTGAAAAGAGAGATGGGAGAGGAGGGTGGGGGAGGTGGGGAGGGAATCAAGTTAGAGACAAGAGGGATATAAAAAAGACACAAAGAACCTTTCATATCACTCCGAGACATTTGGGTAGGACCCCAGTGGAAGATCCCACTGACACTGGTTAGTTATTTTTTTCTTACCTTAGGAGGTCATCAGGCTTTGTCATTGTTCTTGACAAAAAATCATACAGAAACAAGGCCTATGGTGAGAACAATCAAAAGTAAGTGTGTGTGGGTGTGCTTGCTATGGAGTAGAATGTGGAAAAACAAGTCTGAAATTCTGTTTCCTGTTTTTCATATCCTACTTACGAATTAGAAGGGGAGTAAAATCAGGTTGTTTTTTCTCTGAGACCCAATTTACATTCCACTGCTCTTCCTGACCATAGTCCTCCATTCCTACCCCACCCAGGGAAGAAAAGGTTTGGAGGAAAATCAAGGAACCTGGTCAGAACTAACTGGAACAGAGCCCTAAGGAAAAGTATTCCTGTCTCCCAAGGAGCTATACCCAAACCCTTCTGCCAGCATTTTCAGAGGAGAAAATATACATTTAGCTGGCTCCTGTCTCAAGGAAAAATACATTTACAGAATTTGTAACTCGTAGACTAGGGCATCTATTTGTTTTTACAGAACCTGTAATTTAATCCTAAGTAATTTCCAGTCAAGTAAATCGTATGATAAATGGGGGCCTTTGAAGCTCTATCTGACATAGGATTTAGAGATGGAAAGGAACTCAGAAGTCACTTAGTGCAACCAATACCTGAACAGGAGTTTCATATACTGCATACCAGTAAGTAGACATCTAGTCCTTACTTGACAATTTCCTTTGATAAGAGGCTCAATGCCACTTGAAGTAGCCATCTCCACTTTTGGATACCTCTAATTATTTGGAAGTTTTTGTTTTTTCCCACAAAAGACAGCTGGGTAGTGAGGTGGATGGAGCACAGACCTTAGAGTGAGAAAGACCCAAGTTTGAATCCTACCTTATACACTCCTTAGCTATGTGACCCTGGGCAAGCATTTAACCTCTCTGTACCTCAGTTTCCTCATCTGTCAAATAGGGATAATACATTATTCCCTACTGCACAAAGTTCTTGTGAGGATCAAAGGAGTTAACCTATGTAAAGCACTATGCAAAACCTTAATGAGCTATATAAATGTTAGCTATTATTATCATCTTCATCATTAATATTATCAATATCATCATAAGCAGAGGTGACTTCTAGCCTCTCGGCAACTTCTACTCATTGCCCTCTGAGGCTAAATAAAACAAGTGTTATCCCATTTATACATACCAGTTCTCACGTCTAGCTTTGTAAAGGGGCATAGTACTGGATATGCTGTGAGAAAGACCTGTATTAGAATCTTACCCTAGACGTTTACTATCCATGTGCTCCTACATACTCCCTACCACCTAACCTCACTGGGTCTGTTTCTTTTGAGGACTTATATCAGAGGATTTTTGCCAGGATCAAATGAGATGATATATTTAAAGCTTCAAACCTGGAAATGCTATATCAGTGTGAACTATTGCCATGTATGTCCCTTCTAAATTTTTCCTCTCCAGGCTAAACATCACTATTATAAATAGCCAGACAAAAAGAAATGCCAGAGAGCTGCAGTGGATAGAGTTCCAGGCCTGAAGTCAGGAAGACTCAGTTTCCTGAGTTCAAATCCAGCCCCAGACATTTACTGGATGTACGATCCTGGGCAAGTTACTTAACCCTGTTTGCCTCAGTTTCCTCATCTGTAAGATGGCAAGGAAATGGCAAACCACTCCAGTATCTCTGCCAAGAAAACTCCAAATGGGATCACAAAGAGCTGGACATGACTGAAACAAATGAATAACAACAAATATTTCAAGATCTGTTTATATATAGCACTTGATATAATAATATTAATACATGATACAATATATAAAAATATGTAATATGATATATAATAAAACATTATATATTTTACGGTGAGGTTCCTGAGTCAAGAAAATGTGGCAAGATTTTGTATTGGCCTTCCTGATACCACTTTGGCCACAGTGATGGCCACAGTGTTAATTAACACTTTTCTCATTATAAATATCCAACTTAATCTGTTGCAGTGGATCATATATCTGATCTGATCATGTAGGAATAGGTAATACTTAGGTGAAGAAACTTCTATCAATGTAAGTTGGCACCAGAAGTGCCAAAATTGCAAAGAATCACCACTTAATAACCTTAGAAAGTTGCTTCAAGCATTGAGAGGTTAAAGGATTTGCCCAGGGTCACATAGCCAATATTATCAGAGGCTAAACTTGTCTTCCTGGCTTCAACACCAGCTCTCTATCCATTATACCACACTGCCTGATCATGTATGGCAATAATAAAATAGTGTTATCTTTCAGAAGGCCAACCTACAGTTAGCTTTGCCATCATGAAGCTCTTCTCTAGAGGAGGAGACTCATGTAATGACTACTAATTACCTGGCTTCTCCTGAGCTCCTTTTCTTTGACAACTGTAGCATTGAAGCCTGGCTCCTTCCATAAATCAAAGAGAGATACTTCCTTAAAGAAAACTCCTTGTATATCCATGACTGTTGAAGAAACATCACCTGCTTCAAGCATCTAACCAAAAACAAGAAAGAGACAGGCATAGTAATGTAAGGTATATGATGAGGCTTTTAGGCTTAGCTTCTTGAAATTTTTGCAATTCTACATGACATTTTAGATGAATAGATGGGCCCTGAAGACTCTTCCATCTCTAAAACTATGATCTTAGGAGCCTAAGAAAAATACTGATGTGCATTTTAGGCAGTGGGGGAGAGGCAGGGAGAGTCACAAAGCACCATCTTGTACTAAGTACAAATCTGGTCTTTGGGTGGCAAGAGAGCATAGGGAGAGATGGAGAAAATCTTGATGGCAAAACCAAGATCCCTTACAACTCTAGTATTTTATGATAATATTACTAATCAATCACCATTTATTAAGCATCTACTACGTGCAAGGTACTGGGGATACAAACAATCCCAACCCTCAAGGAATTTACAGGTTCCTGATGGGCGAGAGAGGTAAGAAATCACAGAATCAGAGATATACCAGTAAATATAGGATACATATAAAATAAATACAAACTTATAGAGGATGGTACTAACAAATGGAGAAAGACTCTTCAGATTCAGAAAGATGCCATTTACTAAAGAATCAGGAGAGGTCCCAAGCAAAGGGATTTTTTGGTTGTTTTGTTTTTGTTTTCATTTTGTGCTTAAGAGGCAATCTAACCCAGAATTAATCCCATGGCTAAAAATCACATTTCACCTACAGGGATTCTGAAACCAAGTGCTCTGGTATGAAGTTACTGTTTATCAGATAGTTTCTCATTACCTTGCTGAGGATACCTTGTTGCTGGGCAGGTGACAAATCAGATACATGTTGGGAGATGGTGCCTTTATTGACATGTGAGAGCTCCTTTGGATCCATGCTGTAGAAAGCTTGGGTGCTGATACCAGCCAGCAATGCACCCATCTGGCTGACATTGTAGAATGATATGACCTAGGAAAGAGAACAAGAAGCCTCATGGAACAGAAGCTTTCAAAGAAGATTTGGAGATAATTCAGGATTTAGGTCACTTTGTTCCCCATTAAAACCTATCTAAACTTTAGAGTAGGAAATATGACAAAGGAAAATGCAAGGAGCCTAGTTCTCATTAGTGCTGAATAGGTGGGGTCGTGTCAGTGGAATATAATGAGCAAAAAGGCAATAACCCCTTATATTTCTATAGGGCTCCATATTTTCATAACAATCAATAAATCAAAGAGCTTTATTAAATAACTATTATATGTCAACTGTTGTGCTAGCTACTGAGGATTCAAAGAACTATTCAAAAATGAATAGTTCTGCCCTCAAGGAACTTACATGCTATTAGGAGAGACAAAATGTATGTCTAAGTACATGCAGAATATATTTTTAAAATGCAGGGTAGATGACAGAAGAGCATTCAGAAAAGGCAAAGGTCGTACTTGAGCTGAGTGTAGATGGAAGAGACTCCAGGAGGTAGAAGTGAGGAGGGAGTATATTCCAAGAATGGGAGATAGAAAACAAAAATTGGAGACATATGTGAGGAATGGCAAGAAGGCCAGTCTGTCTGGATGGTAGCATGTGGGAAAGGAAGTAAAGTATGAAGCTAGAAAGTTAGGTTGCGGCCAGATTATAAAGATCTTTTACTGACAGAGTAATTCACATAGTAGCGTGCCACAGGGTAGAATTAGGTAGGGAGACAAGGTGAGGCCTGCTTTTAAGGAAAAGCCCTCTGGAAGCCATGTAGGAAATGGATTAGAAAGGGGATAGAATCAAGACAGAGATCAATCAGGAAGTTATTACAATGAACCAGACAAAAGATGATAAGGGCCTGAACTAAGGCAGTGACTGTGTAAGTAATGATAAGGAGGTTGACGTAAGAGATGTTTGTGGAGGAATGAACAGCATGATTTTGGCAACTTATTGCATATGTGGGATGAAGAAGAATGAGACATGGAGGATAACTTAAAATGTCCAGCATGAAATGTCCAATGGGCAGTGAGTGACGCAGAACTGAAACTCAGGGGAGATTCTACGGCTGGAGATGTAGATCTGTGAGTAATCTGCATAGAAAATGATGATTAAACCAATTGGAACTAATGAAGTCATCCAGCAAGAGAATACACAAAGAGAAAAGATTCAGGGCCCTCAGATCCATTATTTCACTTCAGTCTCTCAACAATCCTCCGAGGGAGAGTAGGGGCAGGCATCACTCTCTCCATTTTACAGATGAGAAAAGTGAATACCAGAAAGTTGAAGACTCCCAAAAATAGGTGTCACAGACAGGTAGTGACAGAAACAGGACTAGACAACCTCCCACCCCTGCCCCCAGATCCCCTGACTCCTAGTCTACTGCCTTTTTCATATTAGCTTTAAAGAAAAAGTTATTGTGGGGTGACCACTGAAAACACATCTGCCTGGTTAGGTCACAGATCCAGGACACAGTTTAGAATTTAAAAATAACTGCTTAAAACAAAAAAAAAAGTGTATGGATTCTACACACTTAAGCTGTTGCCAAATTCCCTGGTATTTAACATTTAAAGTACTTTTTGTGAGTTTCCAATATTGACCCATATAGTTTAAAAAACAGTCCCAGTATTTGGGTGGCCTTTACTACATTCAAGAAGTCATGAACTTTGGGACAGCTAGGTGGCACAGTGGATAGAGCACCAGCCCTAAAGTCAGGAGGACCTGAGTTCAAATCTGACCTCAGACCAAATACTTGACACTTACTAGCTGTGTGACCCTGAGCAAGTCACTTAACCCCAATTGCAAAAAAAAAAAGTCATGAACTGAACTGACCTTCTCATGGGTCAAGTACTTGGTGGACAAGATAATGACCTGGCTGCTGGTCCACCCTGAGACCTGGTTGAGAGTTGAGATTGCATTGTGCACTGCCTCTGGAGACAGGGCCTCTAGCTGGCTGCACGTCAGACCCACCACTGCATCAGATAAAGAGCCAAGGGTATCATTCAGGGTCTGGTTCTCCATAGCAATGTCCAAAAGTTCAGCCTTGAGCTGAAACAAAAGAAATCGTAGAATGAATTACGGGTTTGTTCACTTGTGCAGGTTTGCTGAGATTGTCATTGTGTGATTTCCTGACATACTATGACTTAATAGTTAAGTCTTAAGGAGGTGTCCCAAGGCAGAGAGGGGTTAAGTTGAGGAATCCAGAATCATACAGCTAATAACTGTCAGAGGGAAGATTTAAACCCACATCCAGACTGCTTCTATGATTTGCTTACTTCCTAGGAAATCCCTACTGCCTCATCTGCAGCACTCTCAGTCAAATGTTGATGATTAGAAATATCATGCAGAAGGACGTGTTATAAGCACAACAAAACAAAAGTGCTGCAGAAAATATTTTTTCTGGCTTTGACTTTACTTTGTCGTAATTTACTCTGGATCACCACTTTATGTGTTTTTGCTAAATGCTCCTGGCAGAGAGAGGGAGGATTTGACCATTTCTAAATTAAAACAGGAAGTAAAGGGATGGATATATATATACACATATATATAAATATATATAATGTAGTGTTTTTCTTTAAAAAAAATTTTTAAATCTTTCTTATATCTTTTAACATCACATTCATTTCTGAATATATCCCTACCCAGCTAGCCATCTTTTTCTAAATCTACATCTTTATCTATACACACACACAGCTTTACTAGGTTAAAATTGCACTAAGACTTTTGGGACACTCTGAATATTCCCATCCATTTATCTATCTACCTATCTGTCTACCTAAAATTCATTTTAGATATGCACATATACCACGTGCATACTCTGGGTAATGTCTAGATGGCAGCTGAAAGGCAGTGTGATCTAACAGATCTAACCTGGATGTCAGAAGATCAGGGTTATATCCTGGCTCTGCCACTTACTAACTGTGTAACCTAAGGTAAGTCATCTTTGTTCTTTGGGCCTCAGTTTTCTCATCTGCAAAATAAGTGAATTGGCATAGAACACTAACAGTCTTTCTAATTCTGTGACATTTTATTACTAGCCACTTGCCTATTATTTCTAATGAGGACTGTACCTACCAAAAATGGACACACAACTGAAAAAAGGAGGGGGGGGAACCAAGCTACACATCCAAAGGGGTGGCAAAAAACACCATAGCTGGAATGACTTTTGGTGAGACCCATCCAAAGGGACATACAGTGTAGTGGTCACTCTTTCCCTTTGATTTTGACACCACTGGCTTATAACACTGAGAAGTTCAATGAGTTGCCCAGGGTCATACAGCCAGAGGTGAAATGAACTCAGGTCTTCCTGACTTTGAGGCCAGCTCTCTATCTACCACCACATGCCTTTCATTAAAATATGAACATTTACAAAAAGTCATTTCAAAAAGTGTCTTTTATTGTCCCTATCCCTTCCCTGGCTAACATTACAGAATGCTCTGATCTTCCCTGTCTCTTCCATTCATGTTGTATCCTGGGTATCTGCTTACCTTTCCCCAAGTCTAGTTCTGAATACCACATAGCAGGCACTAAAGAAATGTATTAGTTGCTGATAAAATATACATTATAGCCCTGAACTATTATAGTAACTTAATTGGTCTCTGCCTTTAGTCTCTCCCTTCTCCAATTTATCTTTTCCACAGTTGACAAATTAATCTTCCTTTAGCTTGGTGTTAACCATACCATTCTTCTATTGAATATTAAACACTGGGGACCCTGGAGTTGAAAAACAGAAAGTATTTATATAATGGTCACTATATGCCAGGCATTATGCTAAGCACTTTACAAATATTATCTCATTTCTGCAAGTTGGTGTTGTTAGTATCCCTATTATAAAGTTGAGGAAACAGTGGTGAACAGAGGTTAAGTTAACTTGTGCTAGTAAGTATCTGAGGCTAGATTTGAACTCAGGTCTTAGGGAAAGAAAGTTAGCTAATAGGTCTGTAAATTCCTCATTTATTTTTTGTTCAGTCAAGTCTCACTCTTCATGACTCCATTTGGGGTTTTCTTGGCAAAGATATTGGAGTAGTTTGCCATTTCCTTCTCCACTTCATTTTTTACAGATGAGGAAACTGGGGCAAACAGTGTTAAGTGACTTAACCAGGTTAACACAGCTAGTTAGTGTCAGAGGCTAGATATGAACTCAGGAAGATCAGTCTTCCTGACTTCAGGCCCTGCACTCTATCTACTGGACCACCTAGCTGCCCATTTATTTAGCATCAAAACATCCCTTTGATCCTGGTAATCATTTTGGCATGATTATAGATTAACTAACCCCTATGTATTCATGACAGAGTGTACGGAGATAAAAGTATAGAACCTGTGAAGAATCTAATGTGGACAGAGAGTTTTTAGCCTCTTGGTCAGAATGATTGAAGTAATACAGAGATTAAGGGTATATTACAGGAAGAAAACATGGCATGTTATTGAGTAGGCATGCAGATTGTGTGCATTTCGAGGGTGTGCCTGGGTGTGGATTCCCAGAGGACTGAGTTTGCTCTTAATGTGAACCTTGATTTAGGGAGCATAGAGAAAAGCACAGAGTGTGAAACTAACCAGCAAGATTATGTGCATGCTGGAGTCCTAGAGTCCCTTTCAGAAAATTATTCCAATATTTGAGGAGCAAAAAGCAAAGACATTTAACAAATACTCAAGTTGAATAGTGCAATTCTGAGCCTTCCAATAATCTTTTCATAGGAAAAGAGTGTGTCCCCCGGGTGAAAGCAAACCAGGAATTTGGAGTGTGTTTAAGAGCAATGAGCACTGGAAAGAAGAGGTGAAACAACAGAAAAATCCTTAGTAGTTCCCTATTGTCTCTGGGATAAAATCCACACTCCTTAGCCTAGCATTTAAAGTCCATAATCTGGCTCCAGCCTACCTTTTCCACCTCATTTTACATCACTTTACACCAACCAAATTACTACCTATTTCCTGAATGCAACTTGCCATCTCATGCTTCTGACATTCACATAGTCTGTCTCCTAGGCTAGAATGCAATTCCTCCTTATCCCCACCTTTCAAATTTCTTATCTTGTTCAGAATTCAATCAGTGCTACCTCCTCCATATGAACTTTTCCAATTACCTGAGATGAAAATGTCTTCTCCATCAATTATTCCTATAACATGTTGTCTTTGTCCTTATAACTCTCTACACTATATTGTATTTATCTGTGTACATGTCATAGCCCTCCCAATAGAACATGAGATCTTCGAAGGTAGAAACTATTTCAGGGGTGTTCTGAAGCCTGCTCTCACGTGCCTAGAGCAGATTATTAAATTTTTAGTGTAAGCCTTTACACCTTGGAAATCGGTAAATACTACATATCAGCACTTGATTTATTATTCTGTTGATTGTCTAGACTTAAGAAAGTAATGGAGAAATGGTAATAATACAGATTAAACTTAAAAGTGTGTTGTGCACACTATTTTTTTCCCCAGAAAGCCAGTTGTTAAACATTTACCAGCATACCTCTGGGATATTTAACTTTTTTTTTGTTTGTTTTTGTATCCCCTGAACAGAGCATATGCCTTGTACACCATATTCCAGGTGCTTGATAAATGTTTATTTGGTTGAACTGAATTGGAAAGAAGGAAGGCAAAGAGGGAATGAAGGGGGAGAAGAGAGAGGAAGAAAGCTAAAGTGGAAAGAAGGAAATGGGGGATAAAGAGAGACAAATATTGCTGGAGGGAGGCACCATGCATCTAATTCTTCACAAGACACAAAGTGCCTGCTTCCCACCATCAACATATGCAGAAGATTGGGCAAGTGGCACCTTATAAACATAAGAATGACTAGCAGGGGCAGATAGGTGGTGCAGTGGATAGACCGCCGGCCCTAGAATCAGGAAGACCTGAGTTCAAATGCAGCCTCAGACACATGAAACTCACTAGCTGTGTAACCCTGGGCAAGTCACTTAACCCCACTGCCTCGCCAAAAAACGGAAAAAAAATGACTAGCAGATGGCTAAATGGTGGGCATGCAGAGTGGCCACAGGCATTCCCAGAGCCTGCAGCCTGAAGCCACAATTTGAGTGATTCTCCAGTGTTCTATTTCTCATCTCCAGCTCTGGTTTCCCCCATGCTCTGAATCCCCTTTATCAGGCCCCTGATCCAACCTCCTGATTCCCATCATGACTGCATCCCCTCATCTGGATTTTTCTGCTCAATTCCAAGTCCCAGTTTCCTCACAAACCAGCCCTCTCCCCTCCCCCCCCAAAAAGATCCCGCCCTTTCTTCATCAGCCAAAGCCTTCTGAGTCTTCTCTATCCCTACCAGTTCAAAACACAAGCTATTGTGGGCTGGACGTGGGGATACCCAGTCTTCTTCACCTTCTGAACATCAGCCTGGAAGCCTTGAAGTTGGTTACACTTAATCATTTGGTGTAGTAAGACTTGGGCTACTGTGGCTTCCAGCTCCTCCAGGTCATCATAGAAACAAACAAGCAGCCCCAGCCTAGGTAAGGAAATGAGAGTAGGTTGGAAAATAATCCAAAAGAATCAAAGTGATACAGGAAACAGGATGCAGCTCATCATATTTAATAGCTCAATTACAGTATAACTCTCTATGACCACAAGGAGGTTATGCACTTTGCATATTATCTGGGCAAAATTTTATTAATAAGTCAGTTGTATCTGTCACCTGGAGTTCCTTCTCCCCACCTTCAGTCAATATGTATTCAGAAAGTGCCAAGTAGTATAAAGAGACCAAGTCAGATATTGTGAAAGACAAATTTGCTGGGGAAAGGGAAAATCTCATAGACACAAAAATGAAAACCAGATTTCAGCTACAGGCACAAATAACCTGGAGGTCATATGTGGTCTCCGTGCTTTGGTCCTACTATGTGACCATCTCCAGCTCATCAGAAATTTAGATTCCACTCCTTCTAACTGGTGAGGTTTTTTCTTTATTTGTCTGGGAACCAGGTCTCCAAATTACTTCCAAAGTCTCCTCATCTTCCTCCCTACCCACAGTCACTTCCTATTTTCCATTAAAGTTTAATAAATGCTTTATAGATCTATATACCCCACCTCTGCTTTTAGGAGGTTTCCATGCCATTGCTTCCCCTGCTTAACACAGAAAACTGAGTTTGCTGTATTTTTCAGCAGTAGAATCTAAATTCCAGAGAAGATATAAAAGAATAAAGGGGAACAAGGCCTTGCCCTCGAGGCAATTCTCCTGAGTGCAATGAAGGGCTGTTCTTTCCAATCCTAAAGCTAAACTGAGGAATTCAGCTTCGGCGACTTGCCAAAAGCCATTTCTTAGATTGCTGGTATAGTAGAAGGTGCTGTTATTACTTGTGAATTCCTGGCTCCAAGAATAGCAACCAACAGGTCTTATTAGGCTGGTCACCCAGATGGCCCAGCAGTTGACCTCTTTATCATACATACTCTGGCCACTCATAGCTTCTGACTTCCCTGACATGAAATGAGTTCACCGGGCCATGCTGAAAAAGAGCTAATAAAATTTTCACTCTGGAAGGAACTTTAATGATCCGCTAGCCTAGAAGTTCTTAACCTGGAGTCCATGAACTTTTAAAAAAGTATATTTTGATAACTACATTTCAACACAATTGATTTACTTTATAATCCTATGTATTTTATTTCATACATTCAAAAATATTATTTAGAAAAAAGGTTCATAGGTTTCATTTGACTGCCAAAGGGGTCCATCAAACACAAAAACTTAAGAACTTTTGACCTAGCCCAATCTTTTCATTTTACATATAAGGAAACTGAAGTCCAGAGAGGTTAAATGACCTGCTGAAGGTTACACAGCCAGCTAGCGGAAGTCAGGACCAGAATTCAGGGGTTTTGATGTCCAAATAAATTCTGTCTCTCTCTTTGCAATAAAACAAACGAATGAATGAATGAATGAATGGACAAGCAAACAAACAAGCAAATGAGTGAATGAATGGATAAATGATCTTATTTTTACTGACATCTTTTGTTTTTATATCACTTTCATTTCTGGATGTATTCCTTCCCCTCCCTTGCTCAACAAGCTTTTTCATTAAAATAAAGAAGTGGGAGGGAGGGCGGGGAATGTAGTTCAGCAAAATCAAACATCAGTTGTGTCTGACAGTATGAGCCACACTCTATCTCAATATTCTCCAACCCCCGCAAACAGGAGAGGGAGGTGCATTTTCTTTATTTTTTCCCAGGGTCAACCTTGGTCATTACAATCACATGGTGTTCAGGTATTTTTGTTTGTTTGTTCTTGCTGTTTCATTTCTTGACATAGTCATCTTTCCTCTAGCAAATTTCATCGCCTTCATGTCACTTCTAAAAAGCAATGCTCGGGGAAGGGGAGGGAGAAAATGATACCATCCTTCACCAGCACAATATTTTGTGGGCAAGTTAAAAGAATAAAACTACAATTGTTCCCTTTTCTGCCAGAAAAAAATCCCTTATTTACAAAGAAAATGTTGTGCTTACAGACTATCTATGAGAAGCTGGTACTTTCAGAGAACTAGAAAACTGTTGCTTCTTACCTGTGAATGGTAGAGGTATTCCTCATATCAAAGCTAGAAGAGTTGATCCTTTCCAGGAAAGCATGGGCCAGCTTTGGTGTGATGTCATAAACTGTATCTAGTTGTTTGGTGGCATTGTCATAGCTGATAAACAGCCCAATCTAATGGGCAGAGATCAGAAATCAGGTCATGAGGCCCCAAATGCCATAATAACAACAACAATAATATTAATAATCATAATAACTGCTGACTTTTATATAATGTTTATTGCTCACAAAATTCCTTATCTATAGTATCTCATTAGATCATCACAACAACCCAAAGAGGTAAATATGAACAAGAATTACTATTCCCATTTTTCAGCTGAGGAAACTGAGGCTTGGAGGGATTAAGTGACTTGTCCATGGCCACATGTCAAGTAAACGTTGGAAGCAGGATGTCCCTGGCATACTCTCCCTCCTCCACTCTTGACTACTGACCTTCCTGGCTTCCTTTAAGTCCCAACTAAAAATCCCACTTTCTGGAAGCCTTCCCCAGCCCTTCTTAACTCCAGTGTCCTCCCTCTGATAATTACTTGCTATTTATCCTGTATATAGCTTGCTTTGTATATATTTGTTTGTATGTTGTCTCCCCCATTAGATTGCAAGCTCCTTGCAGGCAGGGACTGTCTTTTGCCTCTTTTGTCTCCCCAGCACTTAGTACAATGCCTGGCATATAGTAAGTGCTTAATAAATGTTCATTGATTGATTGCTATTTCTACAATCTCATGATGCCTCTCTTGGGCTTAGGTGCTTAGTACTTGAGTGACCTTGGTCAAGACTATAGACCCATTCTTCCTCATCTATAAAACAAGGTGATTGGCCAAGGTCGACTCTGGGATCCTTCTCATTCTAAATCTACTAATCATAGAGAACGGGGGGGGGGGGGGGGGTTAAGAGCACTTCTCACTCTCATTGAAATGGGTATGACAGCATGAATGGAATCTTACACTTACCTCAACAGGACTAATTTTTGTAATTTCTTCAAATGGGAGATGAACCATGTATCTTCCCAAAATCCACAGGTTTTCTGCACTAACCCATGACACAGAGTCATCTGCCCAGTAAAAGAAAATACTAGAAATATTCACACAACTTTGGAATATTCACAGACATCTTTGCTGCCAATAATGCATTGAGTTAAAATTTACTAAGAGTTTACAGCAGGGTGTAAGCCACAGTTGAAAGAGCATTGCCCCTGGATTGAGAAGGATTTAAGTCCCAGCTCCGCCATTTAACTATGCAGCAAGTTACCTCCTTTCTTTGGGCCTCAGTTTTTTGTTTTTTTGGTTGGGCAATGGGGGTTAAGTGACTTGCCTAGGGTCAAACAGCTAGTAAGTGTTATATGTCTGAGGCCGGATTTGAACTCAGGTCCTCCTGAATCCAGGGCCGGTGCTCTATCCACTGCACCACCAAGCTTTCCCCCAGAGCCTCAGCTTTTTTGTCTCTAAAATAAGGAGGTTAGATAAGATGTTTTTGAAGGTCCCTTCTAGGTACAGGTGGTAAAGTAGATAGAGTGCTAGACCTGGAGTCAGAAAGATTCATCTTCCTGAGTTCTAATCTGGCCTTAGAGACTTATTAGCTGTGTGACCCTGGGCAAGTCACTTAACCCTGTTTGCCCCAGTTTCCTTATTTGTAAATGAGCCAGAGAAAGAAATGGCAAACTGCTCCAGTATTTTTGCCACAAAACCCCCAAAAGGAGTCATGAAGAGTCAGACGTGACTGAAAATGACTGATCAATAACAACAAAGTCTAGGTCGAATGTTCTGGGAAGGCATTGCCATAGGTAAAGTGAACTACAGGTTTTCAACACTTCAGGGAATTTCAGTTCCTGCATTCTGGACCCTTTTAGTGTTATGAGCCACACTCATCTGTAATGGAATATCAGAGCTTCATGCATCAAACAAGGGGATTGGACTAGATGACCCTAAGGTACTTTACCATTTAGGATTAATTAAAGGTAACATATCACTACATGGATATTTCTGTATTAGCATGTTCTGCTCTCAGTTAAAAACATCTGAAAACTTGGTGAAGTTAATGTTAGGATGTCTGTGAATGTAGGATGTCTCACTCACAATGAGTGCTCTTATGAAACTCTAAGAGTAAATGTTCTTGAACCTTTCTTCTGGTAAGGAAGAACTTAACTGATCACCATTTAGAGAGATATTCATCTGCTTAGAACACTAGAGTTCACCAAGAAAATTGTTTCTTCTGATTCATTAAGGTACTAAATTGTAACTGAGCATCCTGAAATTCAGGCTAGCAGATTCCTTCAGGGTCCCAGGTTCCACCTGTTGCTGCCTATGTATCCAAAGCAAACTGCTCATTAATTGAAATTAACATCATCACTAAGTTGTCTTCATAGAGACCAGTTTTGTGATTCTCTAAGAATCTCAGGGATATTATAAAATAATGAAAAATAATAGTGACACACATACACATCTATATTGTGCTTTTCAATTACAGAGCATTTTATATGCATTTCCTCACTTTATTATTACGACTTTTTTGAGATACGCAGTAAAACTATTAATATTCCCACCTTATAGATGAGGAAACTGAGGCTCAGAAAGGAAAAATGATTTGTCCATTGCTACACAGCTTGCAAGTGGCAGAAACAAGACTCAAATGCCCGAAGTAAATTATTTTAAATTAACTTCGGTTAAAGATAAAATATGTTCCCTGAAGGACTTTTAAGAGGAAGGTGTCAAGATCTCCTGAAATCAAAAGCAATTAAGTATCATAATTCCAAGAAGTTTTGGAATTACTGGTTTAGATAGAAAATGAGTTGTCAGTATGAGAAAAGTTGTTCACACCCACTTCTTTAAAGCAGTTCATGTTATAAGAAGGATTTAATTAATTTACAAATGATACATAAGCTATGGCATTTTTCCACTGAATGCACTCATTAACTATCAAGAAGTTTTGCTCCCTTAATCACTGGTATAAATGGTCCCATTATTTCTGATTTATGATGGAAAGTACAACAAAGTACAAAAAGCTTGGATAGGTAATAGCTGATGCAAAGAGACAAAGAGCTAAGCAAGTATTTTTTTTCTCTCCTTTCCACGGAGGGGATAAGCTGGTATTTAGAAAGCTTTCTCTCTTTCTAACACAAAGATAAACCCCATGGCAATGTTCTGTAGACTTTTGGTCTTACTGGTTGAGTTGGCAGATTTCTGTAAAATTTGAGTCATCCAGGAGTAGAGTGCCCTCTGTGAACGAGCAGAGATCTTGTCATAGAGATCTTTAAACACCGAGGACCTAAATGACCAAAACAAATGTCAGCAGAGGAAAGAAAAAGATGGAGATTCACTTCCCATCAGGTTGCTCTCCTGGACCTCATCATGATCTCTAGAAACTCATGCTCCTGCAAGATCACATCAACTCTGAAACTCATATGCCCTTCAGTACCCCCCAAAGCCTCTCCCTCCCTCTGATTAGAAAGAGTAGAGAGTAGATATTGGATATTGGAGAGCTCCTTGAAGATCTTCTATTTAAGGATTATGCCCAGGAGAGCCATCTCATCATTTTCCATCTGACTGTAGGACTTCTTCATGAACCCCATGCTGGGTATCCTCCCTTCCCTCTCCCCTTTTTTATGTGTCATCCCCCATTAGATTGTAAGTTCCTTCTTATGATGAAAAATGCTAAACATCTCTAGAGAAAGAACTGATGGAGTCTGAATGTATATTGAAGCATTTAAAAATTTTCTTTATTATTCTTTTTTTTAATCTGTGTTTTCTTTTGCTGCATGGCTAACATGGAAATGTTTTGCATGACTGCATATGTACAATCTATATCAAACCCCTTCTCAAGGTATGGGAGAAGAGGGAGGGAACTTGGAACTCAAAATATTAAAAAAACAAATGTTAAAAATGCTTGTTCAAATGTAATTGAGAAAAACAAAAATTAAACATAAATATAGCCCTCCAAAAATGTTAATTAGTACAGGAAATCAAAGCACTAACAAGATGGAAAAATACAGGGAATAAACAAAAGTAAACCCTGCCTCTACACACACACACACACACACACTCACAAGGATTATAAGATCCTTGAGTGCAAGGACTATCTTTTGCCTTCCTTTGTATCTCCAGCTCTTAGCACAGTGCCTAACACATGGCAGGCTCTTAATATATTTTTATTGACTGACTGACTGATTGACTACATAGGTTCATTCAATATAAAGTAGGAAGGGACCTTAGAGATAAGCTAATCCAACTCCCTTATTGTACCATTAGAGAAACTGAGACTCAGAGGGAAAAATGACTTGCCCAAGGTCGTATGATGTCTTAATGGGAGAAGAGAGCAGGTATGCAAACAGATAGGGGAAACTTAGAAGAGTAGTGAATATAAAAGTCAGCCTCAACAGAAAGAATCCATTTTTTCCTCCTGGAGGAACACTTTAAACCATTATAAGTTATTTATTCCTCCAATGTAAATGAGTTTCAGATCCTTTACTAAAATTAGTCTTTGACTAGAAGGAAAGGATTTAGGCATTGACCACCTAAGGGGAATCAGGGAGGGAAACACTTCAGGAAAGGAAAAAGGAACAGAATGACATAGCTAGAAGAGTCACTGTAGAAAAAAGCTAGAATAAGACAGAAGAGCTGGTTTCAAATCCAAGTTCCTTCACTTACTAGCAATATGACCACGAACAAATCATTTCACCATTCTGGGCCTCAGTTTTCTTCACTTGTAAAATGGAGTGGGGAGCTGACATGGTTGGACAAGATGATCTTTAAGATCCATGAAAACTGTAATGGTCCGTGAGTTCTAGATTAATTATACCTACATTGTAATTTTGCCTAGAACTGAAATCTTCAAAAAATGGTTCCTGATCCACTCTATGTCTTCTCATCACACACACACACACACACACACACACACACACACACACACACACATTCTAAGTGCAATAAAACTTCATTTATTCAGCTCTCCTAGTTTGGAATTCAAGATAATTTAGGTCTGAGTTTGTTAAGCAAATAGAGAAAAGATTACTTTTCTCCCACAGTCCTCTATTTAAAGAAAGCACAAAGCAGCTGGAACCTGCTTAGAATGACAAGCCCAAAGAGCAAGGTTGTTTGGAAGCCTCTAACTCCTAACCTCCTCCATCACTGACTTAAGCCCAGAAGCAACGATCACTTGGGGCAGGTGAGCTGGAGGGATTAACCTTCTGAGGAACTGTTGGGCCTCCCTACAAAAATAAGCAGGTTTTCAGTAACGAATTGTTTGAATTTTGCTTAGTCAATTGTTATATGTCTTCCCTTCTTCCCTAAATTGTAAGCTTCCTAAAGGTAGGGACCATGGATAAAGTGCTGGTCCTGGAGTCAGAAAGACTCCTCTTTGTTAGTTCAAATCCAGCCTCACATACTTAGTAAATGTGTGACCCTGGACAAGTCACTTAATCCTGTTTGCCTCAGTTTCCTCATCTGTAAAATGAGCTGGAGAAGGAAATGGCAAATCATTCCAGTATCCTTACCAAGAAAATCCCAAATAGTGTCACAAAGAGTTGGACACAACTGAAAAAATGACTCAACAACATCAACGTCTTATATGTCATTGTTCTTGGTGAAGAAAGACAATGTTTTGCATAGAGTGGATACTTAATAAGTGCAAGAAGGTTATCACCTACTCTGTCATAGTACCATGCTAATGAGATCAGAATCATACTATGTTTATTCTCTGTCTCATAGCTACTGTAGCCTGAACAACTAGTCTCATTCAACTGACGAAAGATACACGGCAAATCATCACAACCATAAAGAGAACTCCAATGTTTTATGTCCTACTGATGATGCCAGTAGCATAAGGTCTATATATGGATAGGAGCCTTCTATTAAAACTATACTGTATTTCAGCTTAAAGATTTTACTCAAACTTACTGCAGATCCAGTACCCCTTCCAATCCTAATTCACCCTCTATCTTCCAAATGATACTCCTGTGTAGCCTAAACTCCCCACCACGATACTCATCTCTTTCTCATTAAAGCCTTGGACTCTGCCCCTGGTGTTCTGGGCACTGACAAACATGCATTTACTTTACAGTTATCCCTTTCACATCACAACTTTCCCCGTCATGGTTTCTATATATCACAGGTTGGTACGAGAAATTAAATGGGAATTTTTTGGGAGTTTTGTGGAAGCAGCAGATGACACGTGAAGACTAACAGATGACACAGAAAAAGTTTAGAAACTCAGAAATCCATTAAATACATGTATAGTATTATATAATATCAACTCAAGTTTTATAATAAGGTATTGTAAATAACCCATAAAAGAAAAAGAAAAAATTCAGACTTCTTCTCTGGTACAAAGGGAGGGCCAAGAAATTTTACATGGATTTTCCAGATTGGGGGGAGGGGACCATGCCCCTAACCCCTGCCCCTCCATCCCAATGTGGAAGGGATAACTGTACTTTCTGCAGTACTAGGTCTTCAAATCACTTTCCAGTCATTTCCAAATTGCTGCCCCACCACACACTTTGGTAGCCTCTCTTTATATGTTATTTTCCTCCATTATAGTGTAAGCCTCTTGACGGCAGGTGTCTTGTTTGCTTGTATTTGTATCCCCAGCATTTAGCACATTTAGCACAAATAAATAGCAAGTGCTTAACAGATGCTTTATCTTTCTTTCACTCCCAAGACCATCTGCTGAAGAAAACAAGGCACTCACAAATTCTTAAAGGAATCTTCCTGAAGGTTTCTGGGAAGGTTCCCAAAGATCTCTGGCTGGAGAAAGCTCCCAGGGGAAACCCTTAGCACCCGTCCTAGTATATCCACACATTCAATGGAACTCATGACCAGGAAGCATTTCTCTAGGGTGATGAGGAACAGAGTTCGGTTCACCCCAGGTGTCTGCAAAGCATGGTACTGGATTTCCTCCAGATCAATCACTATGTCGTCCAGCTCCTGCAGAAACCAAGAGAGGAGAGAGAGGTGACCTGTTGGCTTTTGGTATGTTCTGATTAGTTGGATCAGAACCCTTGGGGAAATTATACTTTGTGGGAAGGGAAATAGCAGGGAAAATCAATGCAACTTGGTTTAGAGATATCTCAGTTCTGCCAGCATCTACTCTTAAGAATAACACAAGAAAGTAAGTTGAAGTCCTTCAGAATCAGGATCCATCCAGCCTTCTAGGTTTATTATATAATTATTCTCTTTCATGTACTCTACTCATACTCAACTTCTGCTGACCTCCAATCTCAAATCTCCAATTGTCTTTCTGACATCTCAAACTGGATGTCCAATAGACATCTTAAATTCAACATGTCCGAAAACTGAACTTACTATCTGTCTGTCTGAATCCTCCCCACCTCCTACCTTCTTTATTACTATAAAGGGTAACATCACCCTCCCAGGTCCTCAGGCTCTCAAACTAGGAGTCATCCTGGACTCCTCACTATCTCTTAGCCCTCATATCTAATCTGTTGCCAAGGCCTCTTGACTTCACCTTTGCAACATCTCTCGAATAGGCCCCCTTCTTTCCTTTGATACTAACACCATTTTAGTATAAACCCCTATCACCTCAGTGCCTGCAATAGTCTGCAGGTGGGTCTGCCTGCCTTGTCTTCTCTGCACTACAATCCATTCTCCATTCAGCTACTAAAGTAATTTTCCTAAAGCACAAGTCTGACTATGTCACACTGTCCCTCTCAATAAATTCCAGTGGCTCCCTATTGCCTCTAGGATCAAATACAAAATGCTCTGTTTGGCATTCAAAGGCCTTCATAACCTAGCCCCCTCTACTACCCCAGTACCTCACTCCCCACTACGTACTCTTCTATCCAGTGACATTGGCCTCCTGGCTGTTCCTTGAACAAGAACCTCTCTCTCCCCCAACTAGGCATTTTCTCTGGCTGTCCCCCTTGCCTACAATGCTCTCCCTTCTTACTTTCATCTTCTGACCTCCCTGGCTTCCTTTAAGTCCCAACTAAAATCCCATCTTTTGCAGAAGTCTTTCCCTACTCCACTATATTCTAGTGCTTCCTCTGAGGTGATTATTTCCTTATCCTGTATATAGCTTGTTTGAACATATTTGTTTGCTTGTGGTCTCCCATATGAGATTGTGAGCTCCTTACTTGTCTTCTGCCTTTTTTCATACGCCCAGAACGTAGCATAGTGCCTGGTACATAGTAGGCATTTAATAAATGGTGATTGAGCGATTGAGTTCAGCAAAACTAGCCTACTTGTTGTTCCTGACACAACAATCCATTTCCTACCTCCATGCTTTGTATTGGCTATTTTCCATGCCTGGAATGTACTCTGTCTTCATCTTTGCCTCCTGGAATACTTGGCTTCCTTCAAAGCTCAGCTCAAATGTCATGTCCCATGGGAAACCTTTCCTGATGGCCCCAGTTGCTAAGGTCTCCTTTCTATAGGCATGTGTGTGCTGCTAAATGTTTAATAACAGCTGTCTCCACAGAACACCCACTTTTTAGTTTAATTTGCATTATTAACATTATTGCCATCACTTTCTTAAGTCTATACAATCAACAAAACAATAAATCAAGCCCTTGTTTGTAGTTTGCTGATTTTTGAGGTATAAATGCTTACAATAAAAATTTAATAATGGGCTCCTAAGTACAAGCCAACTTCAGCACACCATGGCTCATGAATATATGTAACACAAGAGTTACCTCATGGAGTAAGTATGGGGTAAATAAGTCTGTCTTTCCCCTGTCCCTTTTGGCAGCTTCTTTAGTAAAGAGAATAATGGGACACTTAGTATACTTTAAAAGGAGAGAAAACATCTCCCACTTTCTTCTTCCTTTCTTTCGAGCATGTGGCTTGAGACTTCAACAGCTCTTTCATATGGGGGCCACCAGAAGGGGGCAGGAGAAAGCCTAGCCCACGATCTATTAGATGGCCACCATTAACCTGTGACACTTTATTTTCCCTCTTCAGAATGTAAGCTCCTCGAGGGACTTACTTCATTTTTCAGTCTTTTTATCACTAGCACCTAGCATAGGGCCTGGTATTTAGCAGGGAATTAAATGCTTGTTGATTGATGATTAAGGGTTGAGAAACTGAGAAATCAAATTGATTTTACTGATTCTATTTTGTTATTGATTCTATTCTGTATCACTGCTGCCATTTTGTATAACTGCCAAAGTCATGCTTCTTTGTCTTTGAGGTAAGTTCAGAAGTACATAGGTTCAGAAGTTCAGTTTTTCCATTCTGAGTGAAGTTTAAAAGTTCAGTTGCCCTATAAGTCACTTTAACTAAAAGGAAATCTGTTATCATTATACCACTAGCTGTCCTTGTACCATTAGAGGAATTTTGTTATCTATACACCATTAGTTAGTCTTGCAGATGGACTCAAACAATCAGCATTTCCTAGTGACAAGATGAAAGGAGAAGTTGTTGTTAGGGCCATATTCCCAATTTCTAGTCACTTATATTGTCTTCTCTATCTATGATACCCCAAGCTTTGTAACCAATCATATTGTTTTCTGTTGCCTTCTAGTTTTTGAATGTTCTTCCTTTTACCTATAAAAATTATCTGTCAGCCCTCATTCAAGGTCTTAGCTTGCTGAAGAGGCTGAGATCCTATTTACTGGCAAATTCATGCTTTGCTAACAAATTGATCTTGCTTAGAACTTTGTACCTCAATTTATTTCTATGACAACAGGCATTGCTTATACAGCATGATATTTTGCTTGTTAAATGATATGTGCTTCTATATACTTCTGACATTAGTATTCAAGAACTTTGGGGAAAATATGTTCTAAATTTTAGAACACCTCATGGTGTCTTCTCCTTAGCCAGTCCTGAAGTCAATAAATTTTGCCTTGTGTAGAACCTTTATTTCATCCTTTATCTGATCAAAATAAGTGAATAGTTATTAAGCTTTAGTCTTACACAATCATCACCACAACGTATTTAGACAAAAATTGAATCATTTTCAGCTAACTCATTTCTAGGGGAGTTATCTGTGATGAAGGTAGCCTTTATTACGGTACAATCAGGCAGATCTTAGAGATTCTTTTCAAAATCTGACTGGCTAATTATCCTCTTCAACACCTTACTCCAAAATAGAAAATTTTTCAAGATCTCTGTCTTTCTGACTCCCAAGAACCCTCAAACTCACTCACTCTTTACTGCCTACATGAAAATCGTTCACAAGTTACTTTTGAATGGGCTAGAGCTGGTAAAGTTTCCCTTCCTTTTTCTTTCCTTATTCTGTTCCTTATCAGAGACTCCCCTGGTGCTTTTCTTAGTTCCTGAGTACAGGCAAAAGAGAGAGAAACCCTTTTCTTAAACCCAGTAGCTATTTCTCTTTCAGTACACTTGGGTAACTGTAGGAAAAGGAGAAGGCAGATGCTATTTATTATTCCCTCAAGGGATAAGGCAGGAATTGTATCAGGTATGTATTTGTATCCCCACCACAGAGCACAATGACTGATTCACAGTAGGTGCTTAATAATAAAAGCTTATTGTTTGCCTGCGGCATCCCTGGTGCTGAGGCAGACTCAGTAGTTTGAAGGACCTAGTTCCTCTTTATCTCTAGGTCCACTAGGGCCCCCTTACCAATCGGCTCTTTTTGTCTTCAAACAGGTACTTCATGGCAGTCTGTAATTGCTGGTCATCAGTCTGTCGGAAATCTGCCAGCAGCTTCTGGGGCTGGTACAGAAGGTTCTCCAGGTAATTTTCCATGGTAGCCTGAGAATGAAGGGGATAAAAGCAAATTGACCCAGGACGGATGCAAGGATGCCTTTCAGATTGGCTAGTCACCATGCTTTTCAGTTTCCCTAGAGGCCTACATTTAAAGAAAGCACAAAGCCAGTAAGGCCTGCCACGCATTGCAGGACTCACAATCAGGGCTAGCTTAGAAGCCTCTGTCTCATCACCCCTCACATGATCCCAACAAGAGATGTAGGGAGCTGGAGAGAGTAGATATGGATCCCTTTTCCTTGGGACAAGGAAGCAGGGATACTATGGTCTTTTCTAGTTGACATGGTTACTTCTTGGGAGACTGTTTTGATTCTTGCTTAGACAGGGCACCTCATTCTTCCTGGATTTTCTGGGGAGGGAAGCTCATATTACAGAGGTTTTTGTTTTGGATTCCTTCCTGCAGAGGAAGGACAACAGCCAAAAAAGCTAACTGTACTCCACACAGTCAGGACACAAACACAGAGAATACTGCCCCTCGAATAATCCCTCCTTCAGGTCATCCCCCTTCCCCTCCCCCCCAAAAGAAGAAAAATCCCCACAGGATGAATACAAAGGAAATAGAAAACAAGTTCCAGTGCCTCAGGGAGTTTACCATCTAAACACATAGGAAAACACATGTGCATATAACAACTACCAAAAACAAGCCACATCTAACACCTCACTTCTTTTCTGTCTACTTACCAGGGCATAGTTTTCCCATCTAATCAGTAATACTACTCTCAAAGGGAGCTCCCAGAAGATCCTCCCTAAGCCTAGCTACTTCTCCCCGAACATATTTGGGTCACTGAAGGAAAAGGTCAGCAGAGCGAAGGAGACGCTATGTGTTGTACTCCCCAATTAGAAGGCAAGCCCCTTGAAAACAGATCGTTTCTCTTCTGTATTTGCATCCCTACAGCTTGGCACAATGCTTGATACATAGTAGGTGATTAAAATCAATATCTGATTTCAGTGGAAATAATCACTACCATGCACAATTCTTGAAGAGTCTTCCTAAGGCTGTGGGAAGCCTGGCTGAGAGCCCAGGAGATAAATTTAATGGCGGCGGCAGCTACAAAATTTTCAAGGATCCAAGTCAAAGAAATGGGTCCAGTGATACGACTATGCCTTGAAAGTGAGATTACACAAACCTGAAGACTGCTCACAGTAAAGGCAACATTTCGTGAATGGAAATAGGCCATGAGTCTTTGGGATAGGTCCGAGGTCCACACATTAGAACTTTAATTGGAAACACAGAGAAGACACAGGTCAAAGGATCTGTTGTGGTCAATTACTGATTGCCTGAGTTAATGGGAAACAAGGATGTGGAGAATAAGGGCAATGAAAATAAATAAGTCAGTAGTAGAATATCACAAGAGGTGATAATAATGATGATAATGATAATAATAATTCACCAAACTATTCAATAATATAATAACAATCCACTAAAATTAAGATGAAAGCCTTCCAGTTTAAGGGAAATCTAGTTTGGTAGTTTCATTGCAGCCCCATCTGTGATCCTATTTTGTGACTTTATTAAAAATGCATTTAGCTCCCACGATATTCCACATCCTGTGAAAGACACCGACCCACACCAACCTCATCTTTCTTTCCCAAACCTATAGTTCTTAGAGTAATGTTCTAGAATGTACAAAACCTTGTATTCTTTGTATTACCTCTGAAACTGGATTAAATCCAGAAGAGCTGCATGGGGAAATAAAACAGAAAGACAGCTTAAAACTGAATCACCGCAGAGAGATCAATGTTGCAATTGCGTTTGAAACCATAATGAGAAGCAAGCAAGATCCCATGGAACATATTACCATTCAGATATCTTCCCTCTATTATTTCTTCCTAGAAGGCACAAGAGATAAAGTCAAGTATTATCCCCCAATGTTAGTGTGTTACAATAGAAGGAATTTTGATTAAAAGAAGATTGAATACTCACTGCCATTTTCTGCAGTAACGGATGCAAATCTGTTTAAAAAAAAAATCCAGTGAGCATGTAACTATAGTTGGATTATTCAACCTTCTAAAATATAAGCGTACCATAAATGAAAAGCAAGAAGAGACATATGAGGGTAATTCTTGATGAACTGTTACCACAAATACCAACCTGTACATAGGATGAGACATTTAGAATAACTCTGAAAACTTCAAACATAATCACCTGGCTAGACACAAACTTCTTCCCCATCTTAGAATATCATGTACCTAAACTGATCTAAACTTATTATAATACATTCCATAGAACTTTTCCAATGCATGGAAAATCACTTCTTCCGGACTTACCCTGCCTAGAATTTGGAGATTTCAAAGCTGCGACTGAATCACCCATCAAGAAAAGAAGCAGGAAATAAATTCTGGGTTCTCCGAACATTATCCTATGATTGATTCAGGTAAAAGAGACATTTAGGTTTGCAAGAAGAAACAAAGAAAGAAATAAAGAAAATTATGAAGAAAAAGGAAAGAATTTCAAAAGACCACAAAAGCCCCTTAAACTTTTATAATAATAGTGAAATTTTTTATTTTTAACATAACCAGACTTATTCACATGTGTAGCATTTATATGTTTATGCAAATATATAGACACAGGAAAAAAAATGTTGATTTTGGAGTTAGCCTACCCAGGTTCAAATTCTAGGTTGGCTAGTTACCTGCTTTGTGACCTCAGGCAGTCCTTTCCTGGCCTTAGTTTTTCTTATCTGTAAAATGAGAGAATTAGAGGATCTCTATGTCCCTGGCCAACTCTAATTCCTATGATCTCTGATCTCCTATATAAAATTTTTGAATATTCAGCAACTTAGTTTTTAACGAGTAAATTAGGTTATCAGTTGAATAATCCCTGTCTCTCTTAGGAATCTTAAGCATCTTGAAGGTAGGGGCTGTTTCTTCACAAACTATATAAAAATCACCAAGGAACTAAATGTGTCACTCACACAACTCAATAAGTGTGGTCTTAAGTAACTAGTACAATTATGCTTTCTATCTCATAGTAGTCATTGCCTCAGTTTACACTGAGGCTCAACTCCTCTCAAGGAATAATCACCCATTAAAAGTGTTAAATCTGTGATGTCCTTTTTTTATCACACCAAATTTCCTTGAATTTTCATGGGTTCACAGGATTTAAAGCTGGAAGGACCTTAGAGATTATCTAGTCTAGCTTCTTCATTTTACATTTGAAGAAACTGAAGTCCAGAAAGGGTACCAACCTATTAAATGAGTCGAGCCAATGGAATTTTCTGCTAGCAACAGATAAATCCTCATCCATCAATGTGGCTTTCTGAGGCTGCCTACCATTTGAGCAGGAACATGCTGTACCAACCTAGAGAAGCCTCTTGTATACCTTAGGCTGCACTCACGCCCGTGGACTAGAATGCTGCCAGACCTAAGAATGACAGGGAGGAGCGAATGAAACTACCTTTGTGGAAAATCTTAACACTGCCACCACATTAATCTTCCTAAAAGACATTACCTCAATCCCCTGCTCAAAATCTTTCAATGTTTTCCTGGCACCTGCAGGATGAAATGCAAAAAAAAAAAAAAATGTGACCTTGGCAATTAAAATCCTTTATAATCAGGTCCTACCTTATCCATTCAATCTTATTTCCTACTACTCCCCTGCAGGAACCACTTGTTCCAATATTGTGAGAAGAATACACTGACAAACCTTAAAGTTCTACATAAATTTACGGATTTTGCTGTTCAGTTGTTTCCGTCTTGTTTGATTCTTTGTGACCCCATTTGGTATTTTCTTGGCAAAGATACTAGAGTGACTTGCCATTTCTTTCTCCAGCTCATTTTACAGATGAGGAAAATTAGGCAAATAGGGTTAAGTGACTTGCCCAGGATCACACAGCCAATGTGCATTTGAACTCAGATCTTCCTGATTCCAGGTCTGGCACTCTATACACTGTGCCACCTAGCTACCCTAGATTCATGCTAGCTATGTTCTCATCTTGTTGTCTGATTCTTAAGTTTTATATTGTTATTTGTCACATATCTAACTTAGACAGCAAGGTGGTACAGTGGATATTGTCAAGATCTGAATTTGAATCTTGCCTCGGACACTTAATAGCTGCATGACTCTGGTCAAGTCATTTAAACTCTCTCAGCCTCAGTTACCCCATCTGTAAAAAACAGGGATAATGTTTGCACTTATTTCACAGGATTGTTGTGAGAACTGAATGAGATAACATGCAAAAAGAACATTTTATAAACCCTAAAAAGCATCATCTAAATACTAGATATTACATTATTTTTGTCATTGATATTTTTAAAATTAAATAAAAATTAAGATTATATTATTAAAATAAAAATGATATTAATAAAATTAATTTAAAATGTCTCATTTAGATTGTAAGTTCTCTACAAGAAAAGGCTATATGTAACATTCTCCTCATTTCCCATAACACTGTTTCACTCCATCATGCTTACTGAACAAAGTGCAACTCCAGAAACCCAGAAAGATCATACCCCTAAAAGATTCCTCACTATAACCCTTCAGACAAATCCTATTTTTGCTGGAAGGCCTCCAGTGGAGGAGCAGCTACTATCACCTGAGGTAGCCCACTTTACCTTTCAGTTAACCCTAATCATTAAGAGATTTTTTGGGTGGAGAGGGGTCATATCAAGCCTAAATTTTCCTCTTACCTCTCATTACTCCTGGTTCTGTTTTCTGTGACTAAAATGAATAAATGTGATTATTTTTCTATATTACAGCCTTTTGTAGCAAGACCCCTCCCCTGGAGTAAATGTGGACTTGAGTTGAGTTCCCCAGGCATGCATTCAGAGCTGAAGTATTTGGGGGTGACACAGCAACCCTTTGGTCCCTGTGAGGGCAGCAAGGGAGAGGACTACGTCACTGTGGCCCACTCAGCCACATTTAATTGGAGTGACTCTGCTTCTCTGATCCTCTTTCTCTTCCTATCAGCCAAATGTGTGGAAACTTTTTGGAAGCTTTCTCTTAGACATTCTGTGGTGTGGAGAGATGATTCATCTTCCTTTGTACCACATCCCCCACAGTTATGGAAGCTGTTCACACATTGCAGTAGTCATATGTTTGGCTTATGTGAGTCTGAGCCTGGACCTCAGGTCTCTGGCTGCCTCTTCTGCTTGTGTTTCTTTTCCCGAGTATAGGTAACTAAACAGCCATCTGGAGATAGAGTCCTCAAGTTCTTTGGAGTTATGGTTTGGCTTATCTTTCTGTCAGCGCTCATCTTCTCTGAGAAGGCAGAAAGCAGCACCTGCAGCCTATCAGCTTGATTGAGGGACTTAAGAATGATGGACCTCTCAAACTCATGAAGTTGTTTCAAACGCTAAAAATATGCATCATAGGATTGCTGTTCTACCCCATCCTCCAAGAGGAAGTCTGTTGCCCTTATGGGACTAAAAATTGTTTGTATCATTCCAAAGTCCTTCAGCTCTGAGCACATGTGTCCCCTTAAGTGGCCAGAGGAGCTCAGCTCAAATCCATTCATGCTCTCTGGGTTGAGCCCTCCACTATACTTTCAAGTACTTGAAGAAAACTATCATGTCCCCTTCATCAGTTAGAAACCTCTCTCAGAACTGATGATGAACTCTGAGGGCAAACTGAAACATAATTTTTCACTTTACTTTTCTGGTGTTTTGTGACATAGTTAATATGGAAATGTTTTGCATGATTTCACATGCATAATTGATATCATATTGCTTGCCTTCTCAATTTTAAAAAGAATTCTCTCTCATGTCTATATCTCTGTCTCTGTCTCCTTTTCCTTCTCTCTCTCTCTCTGATTCTCTCTCTCTCTCTCTCTCTCTCTCTTCCCCCCCCCCCCCGTCTGTGTCTCATAGGATCTGTGACTACACTGGTGTAGCGTATTCCTGGAATGGAAAATTCCTCCACAAATGCATACTGGCAGCTGCTCTATAACTTAGAGAGTGTTAGAAAGTTGTCTAGGGGGCACTGAAAGGGTCAGTGCCTTGCCTGGGTCACACAACCAATATATATCAGAGGCAGATCCTGGACTCAGTCTTCCTGAGCCACCTAGAGAGGTGGATCAGAGGATCACTATACCACACTGCCTCACTAGAAATTATATTATCTCTTACTGGGGGGATAAAACAATGGTAACTTAGAGGATAGAATCCCAGGGCTATATTTTTGAGAGATCACTGTCTCTGCTGCAAGATCATACTTAAACCCTCCTAGAAAATTGTTGAAAAGAGGATCCTGGTACCTTGTGTCTTCATTATAGTTTGTTTGCCCTTTCTGAAGAAACAAAGCTGGAGCAAAGCATCAAGGTACTACTGGGGAGGTACCAGGATGTCCCTCTTTACACAAGTAAGCTTTTCTCTTTAACAACCTTTAGAGGAACCCCAATTCCTTTCTATTACCTACTTCAGGGTCTCACAACCCTTACCAGCACAAAGGTCTTCCTTAAAGCTGACCCAACTCCCCCACACAGCAACTTAAGCTTATCTTCTTTGGTTTCACCAAGTGGAAAAAAATTGGCCACCAGCTTTCTGTGTGATAACCCTACATGGCCTTGAAGGCTGATATATAATGTCTGTATGTATTTTAAATATTTTAAAATGGTTCTTAAAGAGGATGCAAGAGTTAAAACAGAATTTGATCATATTGCCTTATTTGCTCTGCTCTACTTACAAGTGGAGTTTCCTAAGGTAACTTCCACAGCCTGGTTTGGAAACAATTGTTTTGATTTTATTGCACTCCACAGTCATAGAATCCCAAAATTGGAAGTGTCAAATGCTAAAATGAATTGAAAACTTCTTTCAGATTCCTGAGGCATACCCTTTAAACTTGGGTTATAAAAATTACTGGGAAGACCTTGTTTTGAGGTTATTCATGCATTCATTCATCGAGTATGAGTCCAAAAGATCCCAAAGCACTGTGCTTTCTAGAAACTTTTGCTGCTGGTGGTACATGGTGGTCCCTATCTGTAATTTCTGTTCCTGGGAGGGCCTGGGGTGGGCATGAGGCTGGAGGATCACTTGAGTTTGGGAGTTCTAAGCTGTAATAGGTCTAAATCTGATCAGGCGTCCACACTAAGTCCAGCATCAATATAGTGAGTCCCCAGTAGCAGGGGACCACCAAGAAGTCTAAGGAGGAGTGAACCAACCCAGATCAGAAATTGAGCAAGTCAACGCTTCTTTCTCAATTAGTAGTGGGACTGGGCCCATGTGGAGCAGCTGTACTTCCAAACTGGGTGATATGGGAAGACCCACCACAAAAAAAGGAAGAAAAAAAAGAATGAAACTTTTGCTTTTGACCCTCTGTTTCACAGAATCCCCTGGGCAGCTGTTCCACTGGGTGCTCAACAGGGCACTGGCCTCATTCAGAAAGATCTAGTTTCTCAGACAATGAGGTTTCTTGTGTTTGTTGCTTCTTTCTCCCTATTAACTTCACTGGGAGAGTTTAAAATTACACTAACAACTGCTTCTACTGCTTTCTACCAGGCATAATTTATTCATTCAAACTAAACTCTGACAGATTACCAGTGTAGAATTTGGTTTTAATTCAAGGCATTTCAGGTCACTCTATTTTTAGGAAATTAGCAAACAGATCAAAAAAACCTGAGGAAAATGGTTGTTTGGAAACTGATAGTTTTCTCCCTATCCCATTCCTTCCCCACAAAAAACAAAACTAAATTTTAAAAAATTCATTCTGTGGCTACATGAGAAAATTTGTACATTCCAAAATTCTCATTTAATGAAACAAGGAAAATGCATACATATGGCTATAGACAGAGGTACCTAACTCTCTTTCTCTCTATATACACATAGTGAAATCTTCTACAAGGGCTTTATAAAGTCCCATAAGGTCCATTTGGAACAATAACCAGTCAGTCTTCTCCTCACAATTAGCACATTGCCAAATCTGTGCCATAACTATAATTGTTTGTCTCCTTTCACACTTGCATAGGAAAGGCTATGATATTGTTATCCCTTGCACAGTATTGTAGATGACTTACTGTGGGTCTGTCCCATGGAAGAGATGAAAATCCAACACAGTAAAAATGGAAGAAGAATCAGGATAATGTTCCTTATTTGTATTACTCTCCTGCAAAGATATGTTTTCAAACAACCATCAATATTCAGATACTGGACTCTTGCTGTGTCACCTAAGGTTTGATTCCATGAAAGTAGAGGCAGAAGTAAACACTGGTAAAGAACATTGCCCTTTCAGAGTAGGGACCTTGGGAAAGCCCATCTCTGAAATACTATTGTTTACTATTACAAAAAGCAATGTTTACAGCATTCAGCCAATATTAGTTTGAACTGGAAAAAAAAATCAAAGGATGTTTTCTTTTAAAATACAATTTAAATCAATGAAGCACCTGTCTACCTACATTCTTCGCATTTGAAACTTGCATTGATGTGGGATTTGGGAAGTAGTAAGAAAAGGGCTTAAGTATTTTATAATAAATATAAGAAATTTGACAAACAAAACAGAACATGAACTTCAGATGTTTAGGTCTGAAATTATATTGAAATAAATTGAAATAAACTATATTGAAATAAATAAAAAACCAAAAACACATGCAAGCATTAAATAACTTTTTTCAAAATGCAGCAGATTACATCAATAAATGTTATAGTAGAAAGTATACTGTTATAATAGAAAGAATACTGGACATGGAGTCAGAAGAGTTGGGTTTGCATTCTTCCTAATTCTCTGGTTATCCTGTGAGACCATAAATTACTCAACCTCCCAAAGCATCAGTTTTACTCATCTGAAAAATGGGCATAATTCTTGAATTACCTCATTAGGGTGATTGCAGAGAAAGCACTTTGCAAACCTTAAAGTGCAGTGTAAATGCAAGTTACTACATGCGTGATAATTTAAAATTGAAGATCCTATGATCTGCTGCTTTTCTCTACCTTGTAACAGAATTTGATTATGTTTTCTTAAAAGGTGCTTTTCAATAGAGAACCTAAAGCCAAAAGGAAAATACTTTTATGTGTGTGTGAGTGTGTGTATGGG
The DNA here is from genome assembly GCF_900497805.2 of Vombatus ursinus. Taxonomy (NCBI): domain Eukaryota; kingdom Metazoa; phylum Chordata; class Mammalia; order Diprotodontia; family Vombatidae; genus Vombatus; species Vombatus ursinus. Next base: position 7,296,984 of record NW_020954585.1, read on the forward strand.
GGAGGGTGGGGGGTGGGGGGAGATGGGTGGTTCTGTGAAATCCTTTTCTACATTACATTCCTTATTACAGAATGGAGAGTCAAAGAGCAAACTTAGCAAATACACGGAAGGGAGACTTCTGAGAGACAGGAACAGAGTACACATATATAATCTATTTCTACATATGTTCTAAATTTTTTTTTCTTAAGGTTTTCTCAGGGTCATGGGGTTTTAGAATGCCATAAGAAATAAAGAATGCTACAAAACAGAACACCTGGTTAGGTTAGTAGGGGGTTAATTTTTATTTTATTTTAAACTTGTAATCAGTTGCACCTAATGAAATTCAGGAAATACTTGCTCATTTTTCATAAGATCACAGATGTAGAAGTCATCTTAGTCCAATCCTCTCATTTCACATAGGAAGAAAAAAAGTGAAATTCAGATTAGTTGTTACCTAAGCAGGCAATATTTTAACCCAGGTCCAAAACCAGCACTCTTTCCACTGGTCAGTGTTTTGATTCCAAGCTGACCCAGGTGATCTGGGCTCCCAGTAACAGGCTGAGGTAACCTCCACACCAAACAGCAGCCCCCTGAGTTCCCAGAATCACACCTCTTACCAAAGTGCTATTATTATTTACCAAGAGACAGCCAGACACAACAGATGGAGTTCCACTCAGCTTTGGAGTCAGAAAGCGCTGCTTCTGAGACTAAACAGCTGCATGACCATGAAGACACGGCAGTTGGTCATAAAGAGTTCCCCATACAAATAAAATCACAGGTCATGACCTCCCATCACTATCCACCAAAAACGACTTGTAACAACAGTAATTAATGCGTAAGCTTACAGTCTCTTCCACAAACTCAAAAGGCTCCTATCAGGTAGCTCGGTTTCTTTCCAGGTGAGTTATCACCTACACTTCTTCCCCAAACTCACCTCCTCCTGGTTCTGTGGATAAAACAGGCCAGTCTTCCCAGCACTTTTCACTCCTCCCTGCCGACCCTTAGAAGTCCAGGGTGTGGAGAGAAGTGTTGGGATGATGAATACCTGTGCTCAGTGGGAGGGCTCATGTCCTTGACCCCTACGCCAGAGGCCTCCTCCCTCCACCTCCTTCGGAACTAGTGCCAGCGATTGGCTGAGTTCAAACTCTTTCCTTTGGCCCCGTCCCCATAAACCCCCATTCCCTCCCGTCCCCTCTCTCTCACCTGCTCACTCCCTGTGCAGCAGTCGCACTAGGTCAGCCTGCCCTGAGCGGGGACCAGGATGGACCGGCTGCCTCACCAGCACTGGACACACCCAGAGCTCTCCCCACCCCACCCCGAATCATCCGCCACCCCCACCACAACCCCCACTATTTCCCCACTGAAGAAGGACGTCCGGCCTGGGAGAAGGCCAACACATATTCCCCACAGGCATTGCGGGGAGGCACAAGAATGAACTAACTTTTCCCCTCAGCCTTACGTACTCCATACGGGACTGTAATCAGAGTCATCACTCTGAACATCCCCAGTTTGAATTATTCTTCCTCCACCACATATTTGGAACCTGAGGCACTGAGAACAGTAATACGTCTGGGGTCATGCTTCTACTTGGGTGTCTTATTAGAGCTCTGTAACTATGTATCTGCCCTGTCAGTTTAAAAAAAAAAAAGTTCACTTAAAGGGCTAAATTACATCTTTACTAAGTTGAGTAAAATATAAACGCGTAAATGTAAATATAAAATAAAAATATAAATGTTAGTTACAAATGTAACTGTAACACTGGTCATGCTTGAAGTATCATTGATTTATTCACAGGAAGGTAAACGTGCCCAGTCCAATATCGACATTCCCCTGCAGTTGTTTCTATTCTGGCGGAGAGGAGCAGTCTATTTTCAAAAGCTTTGGCTATGATCATGCTTTTTTACACAGATCTAGGGAAATATTTGTAAGTGTCTTCTTCCCAGCCCCTAGTTTCCTCCCCATATACATCGTATGATCATAGTTTGTAGTTTTTTGTTTGTTTGTTTAATAAAAACTTCAAGAGGCCCACATAGGAAACACTGTATTGTGCTGGATTCCCAAAAATCCTCGGTTTCTTTCATCAGTGGCACTCTCTTAAGACTTGGAAGTTTTTTGGTTGTTATTTAGTCATGTCCAACTCTTATTTACTTGTCAAAGATGTGATTTGCCATTTTCTTCCCTCTCTTATTTTACAGATGAGGAAACTGAGGCAAACAGGGTTAAGTGACTTGCCCACCTAATAAGTGTCTGAGGATGTATTTGAACCCATGAAGATGAGTCTTTCTGACTCTAGGCCTGACACTCTGATCCGTTGAACTACCTAACTGCCCTGTGTATGGTAAATATGATAATATTGGACTTGGGGTCAGGAATACTTGCGTTCAGATCTTATCGCTGATATTTAACGACCTCTGTGACCACTGGGAAGTTACTGATCCTCAGTTTTCTCATCTATAAAATGGAGCTATAATGTCTGTTGTACCTACCTCATGGGTAGCTTGTGTGGCTCAAATGAAGTAATCTATGGTAAAGTTTACGAACATAGAAGTCTATATATTTGGTTTTGGACTTGAATGCTTGTTAGAGCCTAAATAACTCAGGCTGTAAAGCTTCTATGTTCTTTATATTGGTTCATTTTATTCTGATGTAACAAACACCAATTGAAATGAGCATTTCCATAGATACATAGAACAGAAAAAGATGATTGTGCATGAAACTATGAATACTATGTAGGCCTTGCTTTTCTTTTTAAATATATATTAAATATGTAATTCTTAAAGCTGTTTTGATTGTCGTTTGATTCCTTCTAGTAAAACTTCCACATTCACTACCTTATTACCTATTCTAATGGAAACAAGGTGTTAGTTTCCCAATAAGATTAATGATCCAGAATTTAAAAGGGGCCATTTAATCCAACTCCCTTATTTTACAGATGAGGACATTGAGACCCATAAAGGTTAGGTGACTTTACCAAGGTCATACAGGTCATAAGTGTCAGAGGCAGGAGGATATGATTTTAGGACCTTTGACTTCAGAATTGAATGGTCAAAAGATATGAACAGTTTTCAAAAGTAGAATTGCAAACTCTCAAAGACTAGATTTTTAAAAATGCTCCAAATAACTAATCTGCAAAGTGCATATTAAAAGGACACTGATGTTTTACCTCACACCCAGCAAGTTGGTAAAGAGAACAAAAAACTAGAAATAGCTAATGCTGGAGGGGCTGTGGGGAAACAGGCATACTCATACACTCTTGGTGGAGCTGTGAGTTGATTCAATCCTTATAAAGGCAGTGGCTTTTAACCTTTTTTTTTCTTTAATGTTATGGATCCCTCTGGTAGTCTAATGAGACCTATGGATCCCTTCTCAGGATTTTTTAAATGCATAAAATAAAATGCACAGAATTGAAAAGGAAACAAAAAAAAGAAAAATAAAAAAAAGGAAACCAATTATAATGCACCAATTATACAGCACTCAAAATATTTTTTTTTTACAAGTTCTCAGGACCCCAGGTTAAGAACCTTAGGGAAATCAATTTGGAATTATGTAAGGAAAAAGTGACTAAAGCGTTTATATTTTTTGACCAAAGATGGGATCTCCCTAGGTAAAATGAAAAAAGAAGGAAAAGTCTAATTAATATATACCAAAATTTTCATAGTAGTCCTTTTTTTTGTGAAGGAGGATAGCAAAGAACTGGGAAATAAAATGGGTGCCCATCAGTGAGGGAATGACTGAACAAACTGCAGCTTAGGGGGCGTAATGGGATGTTTTGTCAAAGAAATGAGGAATTCAGAGAAATACAGACATACAGACTGATGCAGAGGGAAGCACAGCAGAATCACAAAAGCTTTAATGTATGTGTGTATGGATCTTTATAGCTACATACAGACACAGTAATAACTGTAATGTAAATGTAAAGAATACAGAGAGAAAAATGAACTCTGAGTAATTACAATAACCAGTCTTGGTCCTTGAGAAGAGATAATGAAACATGCCTCCTTCTTCTCACTACAAATGTGGTGAACTGCAGAGGCAGAATGTTGTATCCATTGTCAGATACACTATTAGATGTCTTTAACTTTTTATTTCTAGGGGGAGTTCATTCAGGGGAGACAAATGCAGAAATGACTGATGTAAAAACAAAAAGTGTCAATAAGACATACTTTTAAAAACAGAAATGAGGGGGCAGCTAGGTGGCACAGTGGATAGAGCACCGGTCCTGAAGTCAGGAGGACCTGAATTCAAATCTGCCCTCAGACTAAACACTTGATCCTTACTAGCTGTGTGACCCTGGGCAAGTCACTTAACCCCAATTGCCTAAAAAAAATTAATTAATAAAACAGAAATGAGGTATTTGTATCCTTAGTGCTTAGAATAGTGCCTGGCACATAAGCAGGTGCTTAATAAATGTTTGTTGAATTGAATTGAGCCAATAAAGCGGGCAGCTGGGTGGCAAAGTGGATAGAGCACTGGGTTTGGAATCAGGAACACTCATCTTCATGAGTTCAAATCCTGCCTCAGACACCAGTAGTGTGACCTTGGACAAGTCACTTAACCTTGTTTGCCTCAGTTCCTCATCTGTCAAAGGAGCTAGAGAAGGAAATGGCAAACCACTCCAGTATTTTTGCCAAGAAAACCCCAAAATGGGGTCACAAAGAGTCAAAAACAACTGAACAACAAAAATAGAACAAAGTGAATGGTAAATCACCGCTGAGTTTACTGAATACATTGCACAGTGCCTCATCTAATAAATATTTTCTGAATGCAGATGTTTAGTCGTGAATAATTAACTCTACAGTTTGAAAGTTATTTCAATGAGGAAAATGTTTATGTTGACTTATGACATTGAAAAAAAACACAAAACACTGCATTTCTGTAGCTGGTCCCACTAAACAAAGACATACTTTCAGATCACTTTAGGAATGAGGGAGCTGTTGTAGTCTGGGATATTTATTTTAGAATAGTGGCATCTGAAACAGAATGGAGCAACTGATGCAAAGTTCTTTCCTCCCTTAAGATTATGTGAATGAACACACTGCTTGGACAGATAGATGGTAGTGATTTATAGTGGAAAGAATTTAAGACCAGAATTTAGGCCCTGGATATACCACTAACTAGTTGTGTGCGAGAATAAACAAACTATTTTTTTTGCCATCTAATGATCCTGTGCTTCTTCAGGGGTAAAGCAAGTATTTCTTACCTGTGTGACCTGGATCAAAAATTTTGTGCCTCAGGATCTTCATTTCTTCCTTTATAAAATGAGGGGGAGAGGGGGGCAGCTAGGTGGCAGCTAGGTGGCGCAATGGATAGAGCACCAACCCTTAAGTCAGGAAGGACCTGAGTTCAAATCCCACCTCAGATCAAACACTAGACACTAACTGTGTGACCCCGGGCAAGTCACTTATCCCCAACTGCCTAAAAATTAAATTATATTAAAAAAATAAAAATAAAATAAAATGAAGGGGCTGTACTAGATGACCTTTGAGAACCCTTCTAGCTGTAGATAAATGGCCCTATAACTAGACAATCTCTTAAGTCCCTTTCTGCTGTTAAAAATAATTTTAAAAAGGAAATGAAAATTAAACTATTGAGAGAACAAGTCTAAAATACCCAACATTTTATTTCCCAAACTCAATTTCCTATTGAGGGTAAATGTCATAAATTGGTATGTTGATATATTCTATGGATGGACAGGGATTATCTTTTTCCTCTTTTTGTATCCCCAGCAGTTGTCACAGTGCCTGGCACATAGTAGGTGCTTAATAAATGTTGACTGACTGACCTAAGGTAGTATAGAATAGATAAGCCATAAACTACTTCAAATAAGGGAGAAAAGCAGACAAAAATCTACTAATATCTTCCTTTCCTACCTTTTACACTGCCTTAACATTTCTTTGGCAACCTCAGTTCATTCTGAGCATTAGTGCTCTTGACACTATTCTTTATAGGACCGTAACATTCACGTTTTGTATACATTCTCAGTTACCTACCTTTGCTTCTGGCTTTTGTACAATTTTTTTTAATTTAAAAAAAAATTTAAATCCTAAATTTAAAAAATTTTAAATTTATCTTGTTAAATATTTCCCAGCTCCACTGAAGATTTTTAACATTCAGTTTTTAAAAATTGAGTCCCAAATTCTCTCCCACCATTCCTCCAGCCTTTGAGAAGGCAAGCAATATATCAATTATATTGCAGATATTTAGAGGTGAATAATTAACTCTACAGTTTGAAAGTTATTTCAATGAGGAAAATGTTTAAACCAATATACTATGTTGACTTATGACATATAAAAAGAGTTATAAGTGTGAAGTCGTGCAAAATATATTTCCATGTTAGCCATGATGCAAAAGAAAACACACAAAAAAGCAAGAAAAATAAAGTGGAAAAAAAAAGTATGCTTCAGTCTGTACTGAGAGTTCAACAGTTCTCTTTGGAGGCAGATAGAATTCTTCATCATGGGTGCCCTGGCATTGTCCTGGATCACTGTCTTGATCAGGGTGGCCAAGTCTTTCACAGTTGATCATTGCAATATTCCTGTTACTGTTTTTGTACCTGTCTTTAAAAGAAAAATTTAAGTTGGTTGATGAGATTGTTGGACATCCACATCCATCTCTTTAGGCAACTCCCCTCTTCTCTCCAACAGATATTTTGTCTCTAGAATTCTATTTGTTAGGCTTTCTGAGTATACCACCTCTGGCACATAGTAGGTGTTTAATAAATGTTTGCTTGATTAGTTCCAATTCTTCCTGGGTTCTAAAGAATTTTAGTTAGGTGGCACAATGGATAGAGCTCCAGCCTTGGAGTTAGGAGGACCTGAGTTCAAATGTGACCTCAGACACTTGACACTTACTAGCTGTTTGACCCTGGGCAAGTCACTTAACCTCAATTGCCTCACCAAAAAAAAAAAGCAAAAAAAATGTTTTTAGTTTCCTCTTTGTTACTAAGAATCGAGTACAAACAGCAGTTTCCTTCATTTCCTCTTTCACTTTTTGAAGGATGAAATTATCATTAAGGCAAGCCAAGTAATTATTAGCTATTATTCCTTGGGCAGGGAGAAATATAGCAGATGTGCTTATAAATGAGGAAAATAACTGATAACTGAAATCTTCCACTGCTATTATATCATGCCTCTATACCAGGCCTATGATCTTCTCTGTCTAGGGGGTCTATACGTATTCTGATGACAATTTCACATCTGTTTCTATTTAACTGATCTTCATCCAAATGCACTATCCACCGTACTTCCCCCTTGGGTTTCCAGGATTTCCTCATCTTCTTCTTCCTTTTTAGGCAATTGAGGTTAAGTCTGATTAGTCTGATAAGTCTGATTAGTCTGAGGCCAGATTTGAACTTAGGTCCTCCTGACCTCAGGGCCAGTGCCCTATCCACTGTGCCACTTAGCTGCCCCTCCTCATCTTCTTAATATTCAGGGCTACTAACTGCCCCAAGCCCCCAAACCCTTAATCTATCCCACCTCTTCTGTTTCGTTTTGTTTTTGGCTAGGCAATGGCTAGTAAGTGTTATGTGTCTGAGGCTGGATTTTAACTCAGATCCTCCTGACTCCAGGGTCAGTGCCCTATCCACTGTGCCACCTAGCTGCCCCATATCCCACCTCTTCTGAATAAGGTATATTCATCTAGTCACAAGTCCCAATGATAACAATGAAATACAATTTGTTTCTACATGATCTTTAGCTCATCATCCCTGTTACGTCATACTTTGTACATTTATATAGACATTTGAGGCCAAGGGTTTTAATTCCTGGTTCATTAAAAAAAATTATTTCTTGTGAACTTCTAGGTATGTCTACTGCTCCTCTTTCTACATTTTCACTATTTTCTGTGGTTATCTAGGTTGGATAGGCAATTTTGTCCCTTTCCGTCCTGTTTTATAACTCTTTTTATTAGATTTCATATGATCCTAGACTTAGAGCTGAAAGGGGCCTGAAAGATCATCTAATCCAACTCCCTCATTTTTTAAATGAGGACACTGCAACCTAGAGAGGGTTAAATGACTTGCCTAAGGCAACATAGATAATAAGGAGTAAAGGAGGGATTAGAATCCAAGTCTTCTGATTCTAAAGTCAGTATTTCTTCCATAGTAATAATTTGTAAGGTAAATAGCTCTTACTGATCCCTCAGTGGTCAAGAGCCCACCATTACCGTATTTTAAGCTCTGGGATTCTGACATCCAAAACTCATTCTCAGAAACAATCTTCTTAATCAGCAGTTCACTTTCCAAATCTGCCTCTCCGTTTTGAAGCCCTTGATCTGTATTAGAGGCGAAAAGAACTAGCCCCTGCACCCCACCCCCCCAACCAGGTCTTCTTGCTCAATCCTTAGCAATGCTTTCTTGACTGCTCATGGAAATATCCTTTGTCACCACAAGTGAAGAGTAGTCACCTAGGTGTGCCAATCTTGGGAGGGTCTCCCTCCTGCCTGAGGAAAGCCGGATAATCTCTTTGTTGTTGAAGTCAGATTAAAAAAAAAAAACAAAACCAGCAGCCCCAGTTCCCCTGAGCAGAGAGTCACTATAAAAATAGTAAGCATCGGTATAGTGCTTTAAAGTTTGTAAAGCACTTTACAATCTCATTTGATCCTCACTACCATGAGAGATAGGTGCTATTATTATACTCATTTTACAAATGAGAAAACGGAGGCATGGAAGGGTCAAGTGAATTGCCCATAGCTAAAGGATCTGAGGCAGGATTTGAACTCAGCTCTTCCTGGTTTCAAGTCTAGCACTCTATCCATTGTACCACCTAGCTGCCTCTAGTCTTCTCTTCTTCCTCTGACTTTTTTTTTTTTTGGTAAGGCAATTGGGGTTAAATGACTTGCCCAGGGTCACACAACTAGTACGCGTGAAGTGTTTGGTCTGAGGCCGGATTTGAACTCAGGTCCTCCTGACTTCAGGGCCAGTGCTCTATCCACTGTGCCACCTAGCTGCCCCCTTCCTCTCACTCTTACTGGATGATCCCCCATCTTACCATACCTTGGTGGATCCAAGTCGCCCTTCCTAGAAGACAAGCAGCTGCTCCCTTTCCAGACGGCCCAGATGCTTCCTCTTTGGAAAGACCTTCATATTTGTGACTTAGTCCCTTCCAAGTATATGGTAGAGCTTTGTCTTTATGCTCTTGTTACATTCTTCTGGATTCTACATTCTGGATTCTACATTCTACATTCAACTTCTGGACGAAAGTCAGGGTTCTCCTGTCTCTTCAGAACCTTTTTTCTCTTGTTAAAAAAAAAAATTAAACCTTGATGAGTAAAATCATAGCTCTTGAGATAGAAGGAAATTTGGAGGCCATCTAGCCCAACCCCTTCATTTTACAGATGAAGAATCAGAAGCCCAGTGAGACTGTGAGACATGGAAAAGCGATTTTCCGTGGTCACACAGGTAGCAAGTGTCAGAGATGGGGCTTGAACCCAGATCTTATTCTTGAGTCAGTATTCTTCCCACTGAACCACACTTCATTTATTCTGATAACTTCAAGAATGGAGAGACATTCCTAAAGCCCAATTAACCTTCTTTTCTAGGAGAGAGAACAGCCTACATGTAAAGCATAGATTAGTTACTTGGTTATGGAATTAACACTATGCATTTTATGCAGGCCATTGAAAAATTCATCATGTTCTCCATTCTTGGTAGGGCAAAATCTTCAGTCTTTTGTTATTCTTGCCATTTCTTCCTGACTCTGAGAGTCTATAAATCATGAGGGACACAGTTGCAGGTATAGTATGCTATGAAATGAGTCTATTTACATTTCTTTTCCTTTTTTTGGCAAGGCAATTGGGGTTAAGTGACTTGCCCAAGGTCACACAGCTAGTGCGTATCATGTGTCTGAGGTCAGATTTGAACTCAGGTCCTCCTGACTCCAGGGCCAGTGCTCTGTCCACGGTGCCACCTAGGTGCCTCACTATTTACATTTCTTTATTACCATGATTACCATTACCTTCATAGTCTAAGTTTCAGTCAAATTTGACTGTTTGTCATTATCACCTTTCTCTTGTCTCCATCCCTTTATACAATCACCTCCTGTCTAGAATAGATTCTACCTTTAATAATAATAGCTAATATTTATATAGCATCTACCATGTGCTAGGCACTGTGCTAAGCATTTTATAAGTTTTGTCTCATTTGATCCTTACAACAACCCTGGGAGGTAGGTGCTATTATTGTTTCCACTTTATAAATGAGAGAACTGAGGCAAACAGAGGTTAAAATGACTTGCCCACTCCACCCAATCTCTACTGGCATCTGATCAAATAATTCTAATTCTCTTTCTTTAAGACTCATCTCTGGTTACACCACATCCATGAAACCTTTTCCTAATTTCCCCAGATGAAAGTGGCCTTTCCTTTACATGCCTCATCTTCAACCTTGTATAAAAATTATTTTATTTCTCCTTATCGGATTGTAAGATTCCAGAGGGCAGAATTTGTTTTATTTCATTTTTGTGCCTGCCAAACACGATAGGAATTAATAAATGTTTGTTCAGTATCCTCACAATACTTCATTTATTTGGTCTAATAAATGAAGCTCTCTTGTTGGCTGAATATAAAGGGTTACATATCAGGAAGTCATTTCAACAAACATTTATTAAATATCTGCTCTGTGCAGGGCACTCTGCTAGGCACTGGGGAATGGTGTTAGTGACAGTACAACCAAAAGCTAACTAGCTTCATTGAATTCTGAAGATGATATTAATTCCTCTGAAAAATGTGGATAAATTTATCAGACCATAGCTGAAATATAATGCCATCTAGTGGAAGAATGCTTCTCCCAACCTGTAAGAAATTCTTATTAAACTATTTGTAGTCTTTGTTCATCATGAACCCTCTCTTTAAAAAAAGCCAGTCTTCAGAAGGGCTCTATATTTTCTTTACTGAATGGAAGTTGATTTATATTTTAAATACTGAATGTAAATTTATGAATTAATTACATGTTTTGTCTCTAAGAATTGTGAGATTAAAAAATTAAATCTTAAATTCATCCTTGATTTGGAAGTCATGAGACCTCATCAGAGTAAATTCAAATACTTATACTAATGCCTCTTTGCACCTTCAGCTTTACCCGTGTTCAATACACAGAACAGCAATACTCAAGAAAGGGCTTCATAAAGAAATAAAGATAGTCCTTATGCAACTGAAATTAAGTTTACTTTTCTCTTAAGTTTTTATTTTTATAATGTAGGGTGAAGTGTTTGCATTTCATTTATTTGAATATCTGAAAAATGAAAAGTAAAACATGAATATACACCAATAACAATTTTCATAACAGTCATATAACCCGACTCTGATTATGATACCATGATAATGGAGGAGCATATTGGAGAGGAAAGAATGCAGTTCTTAATGCATAATAAAGTTTTTTTCATGGTTATATTCTCCTTTTTATCTAGGTGTTGCTGTAATTGTTTTAATTTGAAGATGTCCATGAACATATACAGAAAAAAAAACCCCACAATGGAACACCTGGATTAAAACAAATTAAGTTGTGAAAAGAATAACTTCATAATGTTAATATCTATATTCTCAAATAGGCATTTCCATTATTTCAAAGCTATAATGGGATTTGAGTTAAGGGGTTGTGCCTTATTGAGTTATCCAAAATGGTTATTGATCCCTTTCTCTAATGATCTCCCTGCCTCAATAACATTTTGAGGTATATAATTAGAGGCGCTTACATTTTAGAGAATGTATGAGTGAAACATTATCCGTTTACAAAAATACACAACCAACCCTGTTCTTTGTCAATAATAAGTAGGTGTTGTTGAAAGGATTTCTGAAAGGGATGGGAGTGGCCAGATAGAAAGGGGTTCAAGTACAATAGAAAGAAAAATTAAATGAGGACATTCAGAATTTGTTTTATTGTTGCAGACAACTACAAATTTGCATCCTAAATGACAACAACAACAACAAAAATTCTGAGTCTATTGCACCCAGGATGGAAGTGCAGGGGATGCTATTCATAGGTCTGATTTACCTCTCTTTATGCAACCTCATCCTCTGCCCTTACTCCCCAACACAGCACCTTCTCAGAGGTTCACTCACCATCCTGGTGCTTAACTTGGTGCAAACACACAATGATTTAGCTCACTGAAGTTCACAAGTCCTGACTCCAAGGGATTCACCAGCCTCAGACTCCCTGGCAGCTGAGATTACAGCACGAGCTACCAAAACCTGGCTACAAATTTGCATCCTGAGTGGAAGACATTGTTTAAGAAATAATGAAGTTATCATCTAACTTGTGAACTTAATAAATTTTCACACGACCAGAATTAAGAAACCTGTTTGTTTTTTTTTTGTTGTTGTTGTTTTTAAGGCAATTGGGGTTAAATGACCTGCCCAGGGTCACAGAGCTACTAAGTGTCAAGTGTTCGGTCTGAGACTGGATTTGAACTCGGGTCCTTCTGACTTCAGGGCTGGTGCTCTATCCACTGCGCCACCTAGTTGTTCCCTGGTTTTGGTTTTTCAACAATGATCCTTCCATCAGAAAAGCTGCCAGGTGGTTTCAATTAAGTTTACTCATCTTCTCATTCTTTGCCAGAATCTTGAGACTGACACATAGCTCAAGGATAGAGGAATGAATTTTTTTAGCACCTTGGCCTTTATTCCACTGGACTGGAGTATTGGAATTGTCTTTTTTTTTTTTACAGTTGCACTACATCAACATTCAATCTGATCCCACCCTTCTAATAAGCTCAAGAACCAAAGGGAATATCCTGTGTCATAAGAGAGGGCAGGTATTGATTAATTCTCTCCTCCCTAAAGGAATTCATGAAGGCTTCCCACCGAGGCATGATTAGTTGACCTATGACTGACTCAAAGGCCAGTCTATCATTGAAGATACATGACTGTGTCTTACATGGAACATATCCATTCAGCTCATCCGGGAACCAAAGCAAATGAAGATGCCATTAACAAATGGTTTCTAAGACTTTGGCTAAACATCAATTAAACTCAAACATGACACCAAGGTCATCTCAAAAAAAGGTTTATTAGCATGATTAAAAACATTTTTTGAAGAATGACAGAGAGAAAGTAACTTCTTAACATGGAAGAATATCATTTGCAACACTATAAACAATGTTTGGAACTGAACAGACAGCTTTATTGCCAGTCTATTGAGAACAATCCATACACTGGTTGTATGAAATTGTGACTATTGCTTTGTCTGGATATGAGTCCCTATGGCAGTTAAGTATAAAAAATATCCATCATCATGGTTGGATTGTGGACTGCACTGTTGGAGTTAAGAACTGGTAGAAATTATTCTCAAATGAAGAGTCTTTAAAAAAAAAACCACGACTGTCCTTTTAAACATACTACAAAGAAATACATTAGTATTTTGGCCTTAAAATTCTTACATGATATTTAGAATGGCAACCCCCAAACTCCCTCCCTTCATATCATCATCAAATCAAACACCTCTTCCAGAGGCTGCTTCTTGGGTTTGACTCTGGAGACTTTATACTGGCTTGAGAACGAAGACAGCATCATCTAATACATAGTAGTCATTATACATGTCACCTTCACATAAGTACGGCAGCCTGGTGAAAGCTTCAATAACAAAACCAGCTTTTCTGAAAACTTCAGGCAGACTGTTCACTTGTTCTTCCCAGTTCTGTCCTTTGATTTCCAAAATTTCAGAGGGCTTCTCCCATTTGCCTCCTACTGAAACAGAACAAAAATAAAAAGTTAAATTCTTGACTAGATCTCATTTCTTTAATAGCAGTATTTCTTTCAGATTCTGAGTTCTTAGCAACTTAGCACTGGAGCTTGAAAGTCTAAATCCTCATCTTATAGATGAGCACACTCAGGGCTTGTGAAGGAACCTGCCTACAGCTACATAAGCAGTAAAGCGCCAGGCCAAGATTTAAAACAGATCTACCCCCTTCTGATGCTCCGCTTATTATTAGATTATTAGTATATTGTTTCACTGCCTCTTGTTGCATTTCATTCCAAAATTGGTCTCTGAACCTTTCTCTGTCTCTTTCACATACACACTCTTCTTTACGATTTGCCAGTGTGTCATATGATGGTGAACAGTAACATGAACTTCATCACCAAACCTGCAAATATGAATGATTAGAAAGAAACGTACAAGTTAGTTCCAACACAAATATAAAGTGCTACTTTCCCACTCTGTATAGTAAACTTGCAGAACTCATGACTACTAGGACTTCATCAGGGTGAAAACAGATGTTGACTCGGAAAGGGTTTAAAAATACATTAATTATTAATTAAGGAAAGCTAAGGTATATTTCTAATTTTTGAGGACAGTGTCCTAGAAGACAACTACCATTACCAAACCATCCCTTGACGCTTCTGTAGGAAAACAACACTGGATTGGATCATAAGTAGAACCCAGCTCAGCAATTCTTTTACACCCACAGTCTGAAACACACAGTGTCATGTCTCTTCAACTATAAGCAAAGGATCATAGATTTTAAGCTGGAAGTCAACATCAGAAGTCACCGAGTCCAAACCCGTGGAAAGTGACTGTGTAACCGTCTTCTATATTCCATTACTGCTCCACCATGTGTGGCAGGGGCCAGCTCCAGTCATCTTGATCCATATCTGGCCACTGGACCCAGATGGCTCTGGAGGACAAAGTGAAGCTGGTGACTTGGCACAGCCCTCTCTCACTTAATCCCATTCACTTACATGTCATGGCATCATCTTCTTGATGTCACGGTTCTCTTTGAGAACAAAGGACAAACAACCATGTCAGGCACAGTGCTGAACGAATCTGAGGCTTCTGACTGAATACTTGATTATCTTTCATCTTTAATTAAAATTAAGTCAAAATCCCTTAACAAAAGATATGTGACATCATGGAAAAAGTATTATTTAATAACTGGGAATAAGCTACACACTAGAATTTCTATTCTGAAGGATAAAATTCTGGGGCTGCAAAAAAAGTTGATGCAATTTTTAAAAATTTCCTGATTGCAGTTCCTAGTTATACTTCCTCTCCCTAGCTCCTCCTTTAAAAAAAAAGTTCAGATCCATTTTCAAACATATGTACAAGATGGCAACCCCAAACACAGTTATCACCACCATCACTCTCGTTCTATTGTACATTGGTAAGCTTTTTTTCCTACTTTAATTGAATTATTGTCTCTTTCTTTCAATATATTTAGGTTTTAAGCTCCTACAAGTTAATTTTAAAATGTATAGCATAATGGAAATTGTCTAAAGTATAGCAATACTAATTTTCACTAGAGAGATAAAAGTTTAAAAATAACTTAGAGTAAGTTTTCTATTTATACTTAAAATTCCTTTCCCTCAATTTTAAATAGAAATACTTAACAAAGCAAGGAACCAGAAGTATAATTTTAATCATTTAATTTGTAGTAGTAACCACAATTTAGCCACTAATCAAGCTTTTGTTTTGTTTTATACACAGCAAGTATTCAGTAAATATGTTAAAGATGTGTTCCTGAGAATTGTGTATATAAAGTGAAATTAGGGAAATCAAGTATTTTAAATTCAAAAGGAGGCTTGTGATCTAAAATCACTGCCTAATGTAAATATAATCCACTTTATAAATTCAGATTTTATATGTCAACTTTCCTACAATATAAATCAAAACATTTCTAACAGTTGAAATAGATCTCAGATCTACTAAGAAAGGGGCAGAGGAAAAATTGCTTTTGAAAATTAGTTTTTTCTTAATCTTATTTTTGAAAGTAGGTCCCCCACATCTTTATGAGTAGAGTGGAGATTTGTTTCAACAGTTAGAAACTGTCTTTCTGTATTGATTTACATTGTAGAAAAGTTAACATATAAAATAGGTTATATTTATATTAGGGAATGATTTTAAATCATCATTTTTTTAAAAAAGGAAAGAAATATTTGCCACAAAATTTCACTTTGGATATCAGCGTTCTTTAAAAACTTAACATTTAACAATTAAAATGCCAATTTAAATTAAAAAAGAAATGTTATACTTGTATGTGACTTTTTGGAGAACTTTCACATGAGCACATGTTATGTAACAGTTTATCCAAACTTCCCTTTTTGTTAATGTATTGCTTAACATGTTTAACAATGTGATAATAGGAAACCACTGAAATTCATTTTGTTCTTTCTCACACATTTCTCTTTCAGTAAAAGGAAACAGTCCTTTTAAATCCCAGAGTTGTAAAGTGTTTAATTTGTACCATCTGCTATTCTGTTGAGGGAAAAGAGAGATGAGATGAAAGAGAGTGATGGGGGGAGGAGAGAGGGAGGGAGAAAAGAGAGAGAAAAAGGGAAAGACAGAGAGATGGAGAGAGAGAGAGAGAGAGAGAGAGAGAGAGAGAGAGAGAGAGAGAGGGAAATGAGGGAGAATGCACACTAGATTCTAATCTCAGACTTGCTATGTTTACTGTGTGACTGATAAAGTGTACCCTGTCAGTTTCTTCAACTATAAAATGGAGATCTGTTGTACTTCAGAGCTCTTGTTACATTAAAGTGATTTGTAAAGCACAATGTAAATATGAACTATATGAAATGAAATACGTTAAAAGTGTTTTGACTATAGTTGAAAGAATTAAGAAGAAAAAGGAGTCATTATAAATAGGATCACAGGGCTCTCAATACCAGAAGAAAATCTGAAATATCATTAAGATGGGGGGGAAAACAACACCAATCTAAATTCTCTTATCTCCCTCTTTTCAACAGATGCTATCCAGACATGTATTGTTAATATAAAACAGCCTCCCCTTCTAGAAGTTGACTATACTTTTAAGACAATTAATATACAATGTGATTTCTCTGCTATCAACTGCCCTAAAATCCAGCCTCAAGTTCTATGGTTTCGTCAAAATGCTCACTACCAACCTGAACACTTGTGTCCAGATCAATGCCGAGGGGACGGAGGCAAATTTACAGTGACTGAATCACTGACCCAAAATCAAGTTTCTCTCACCCTAAACACATTAGCTTTAAATGACAGTGCAATTTACTTCTGTGGAATAGCATTTTCACATTCAACTGAACCAAGATCTAAGCAAACTGGGCCAGGAACAATACTGGTGGTGAGAGGTAGGTCATTTATTATTTTACTTCAAAACATCAGAATGCCCTACTCTGTTTAACAACTAAAAATTAATGGAAATAATTCAGACTTGCTGTTAATAACTAACAATACATGGACTAAGTATAATGCTAGCCATCTCTGAACTACTATCCATTCATTGTCTCTATTTCCTTTCTCCATCTACCTACCACCCTCCTTTGAAGATTAAATCTCACATTTATTTTAGTAGGTGTTTATAAATTTTACCAGTTAAAACCGACCAAATCTTTCTACCACCATGTCAAATTATTGTGATGATTACATGTCAAAATAAAGGTAGTGAGATGTCACTGGAAAGGGTGCAGGACTTGGGAGTCAGGAGGTCTGGGTTCAAATCCTGCTTCAGGTATTTTTTAACTGTGTGATCATAGATCAAGTCATTGAACCTCTCAGAGATTCAGTTTTCTTATCTATAAAAGGAAGGTAATTCTTAGTATTTGTACTACCAACCTTACGAAGTTGTTGTGTTAGAAACATTTGGCAAACCTTTAAGTACTGTATAAATGGTAGTTATATAAAAATAACAAAATAGGCAGCCAAGATGGTGGAGTGAAAGCAGTGACTTGCTTGAACTCTCCCCCAAACCCCTCCAAATACCTGCAAAAAAATGGCTCTAAACAAATTCTAAAGCAGCAGAACCCACAAAAAGACAGAGTGAAACAAATTTCCAGCCCAAGACAACATGGATGGTTAATCAGAAAGGTATATCGCGTCGGGCGGGGAGAGGAGTACAGTTTGGCATGGGTGCACAGGCAGCAGCAACCCTGGAGCAGGCCTCAGAGGACTGAATCACAGTCAGCTGTGGCGGTTTCCAGACTTCTCAACCCACGAACACCAAAGACAACTTAGAAGGTCAGTGGGAAAAGTCTGTGACTTCGGTGAGAGAGAAGCTAGGTCTCAGCCACAAGTTCCAAGCAGGGCACCGCAGGGGTAGCGCCTGCCTCCTGAGCTTCTGGCCCACAGACTGAGGGAGAATCGAGTGGCTGATCAGAGGGGGATTGCAGGGATCTCTTTGCCAGGACTGAGGCAGGAATCTTTTGCTTTACCGGTGCTTGGATCTGGGTCACAGTTCTGAGGGGCAGTCCTGGGGTGAGGAGGAGCGCTGGCGTGGTGGAGCTTGTTGTGGTGGTGGAGAGGAAACACCTCGCCCCTTATCAAAGCACCTTGGAAGAACTGACACTTTTCAGGTCCCTAGAAGTATCTCAGAAAACAGCTGGACAAACCCCCAAAGCTTGGGACAGTACATTCTCCA